>NW_028280990.1:0-135000 GCF_059751285.1 Brachycentrus maculatus | reverse complement strand
CCTGCTATGAGGGGGTGAAGCAGGAGGCGGAATGCCGGCGTGAGGACGGCATGCCGCACCCGCCCGCGCCGGGCCCGGCCGGCGACGAGCTCGGCTCCACGGACGAGGTGAAGGTCTTCAAGGACGAGGGCGACGGCGAGGACGAGAAGCGCAGCTCCGAGAACCTGCTCGAGGAGAAGTCCAGCCTCATCGACCTCACCGAGAGCGAGGTGAGTTCGAGCTTTGCCTTTCAACAATAACACTAAAATATATCCAAATTGTACTAATATGTAATCATCTACATGTTGTGCTTAGTTGTCCAGTTCATAAGTAACATTCATCAGTATGTTCTCACTTTTGAAACGGGTACCATACCATGTACTGGCAGTTTGAGTACCAGATACTTACAATGATGAACGAAACTATACAATCTGTTTTTACTCAATATTCTCGGCGATGCTTTTTCAACCTTCGTTTGAACTATATCATGTTATTTTTTAGTTTGGCTAAAAAAGGTATTAGAGCGATAAGCGGTGATATAACCTAGTAGGAACACATAAGCAGTGTTACATAAGCAATACGATCATTGACAAACAAATCCTTACCTACATAAAACCACATATCGCCCACTCCTTTCAACAACGTCATAAGTATATCAAAAAACTTGATTTTTCAGGAGGTATATTAAAAATATAATAAAATGTATTAAAAATAAATATCAAACCACTTATTGAACCTGAATGTTTTTTCTCCATTTGAAAAATATTTATATATTTAAAAAAAACAATATCTTTTCTTCAAAATGCAAAAACAACAATTTCTGCCCTGTAGCAGGTAAATATTGAGTTAAAAATATGCCGCTTTTCTGGAATATAGTACATTTTCTGGGCATTCCTAAAAAACACACTACTGGAAATTGTCGATTTTTTATATATGACGTTGTTGAAAGGAGTGAAGGATATGGTCCAACTTGTACTCGATGATTTCACATAGATTTGCGTCATTTCTATCATTGTTCCTCTTTAGGTATTTCTTATAAGTACATCCTGATTTTTTTCTCTTTTTTTGCCGAATTCGACCTTCTCTCTTTTCTCAACAACGCCCATTGAACATTCTAAGCCAGTTTCTTCCTTTTTGATCAATTCACAATTCAATTAAACCGACACAACAAACAAATTGGCGAACAACAACGGAGGTAACTGAAATTCTATCGACGTTTTGATGGCCCCATAAAGGACCGCTCTCGGATGTTTCTCACTGTTGTGACAAGACCCCAAAAGGGCCGATCTGCTATTGTGAAGAATCGCGTCATTGGATATGGAGAGAATTCATCATATAATAGCATCTTCCAGGCTTAACCTGTCAATCTTACATTCAATATGAATGGGGAACATCCAAACAACCGAATAATCATATTTTGCCATTTTAAAAATAAGGATTAAAATGAAAAATGATAAATTTATGGTTTTTCGAAAGATTAATTGGTGATTTAAGACAGTTTTCCGCGGCACACTGGTGTATCGTTTAGATCAGGAGTAATGTGTATTTGATTACGCATTTTTATCGATTGTTGCGCGGTATGATCGATAATCCTGAAATTATCCGGAGCATTGTTCTGTATGTTCCCGATAGTTACCTAAGACAGCGTCGGCATAGATTGTTTCACATTCCTATACACAGGACCAACCTGCCGATGGTTATGCCTGTGGAAAGAGCTACCGCCATGTTGAACAATATCACTTTGGATATTAATCTGTTCCATGTGTCTGAAGGAGTTTTCCGAAGCGGGATTCTTCTACACCTTTAGCAGTAGTATTCTTGCATAATGTCCGCCTCCGTAGTTTAATGGTCAGCACGCTCGGCTACCGTTCTGGAGGTCCCGGGTTCGATTCCCAAGGGGTGTAAAAATAAATGTAAGTATTTTTTTCACTAATATTTATTCAATATTACCATGGACTGGTACCTGAAGCGGAGGGCTGATCACCTTTCCTTCATGTGTAAAACGATCATGATAACACTGCGTTTATAAGACACAGTGCCCTATGCACCATTGGGGTGCGGATAAGGGTTTTATTATTATTATTATTATTCTTGCATAATTTCGATTTTAATGTATACGCTTTAAATTTAATGTTTGTAATGTGTATTTTAATTATAAATAAATAAATTGAATTTAATTGAATCAGTTGGTGTGCCGCGGAAAAAAGGTCTAGTTTTGTAAAAATAATAACACAGCTTTATCAACGATTGCTTCAAATTTTGATCGCCTTAGATAAGCAGAATCACATTTCGCATTAAACATAATAAATAGCTTTATTTTTTGACATCTCATCAAAGATGAAGAAGAATATGGAAGTCTGGGCATTTACGGAGCTGACGACCGTCATAGGCTGGTTTAAGTGATCACTTTACACACGCGTAACATTCACCAATTCTACCCATTATTGACAACCACACTACTCAAATTCTTGGAAGTTCTATATATATGAACCAATTTAGAAACCTTGTTCTTAAATCACTAGAACTTCGCTAGAGACATCTATTGGTGAGATGTAAAGAAACTTTTTATTAAGCAGAAACTTTTATATTAGTATGTGAGGTCCGAATCCTGGATTATAATCACACACATGAGAAACGCCATAAAATACCATTTTCATATTATTTTTTGACATCTCATCAAAGATGAAGAAGAATATGGAAGTCTGGGCATTTACGGGGCTTACGACCGTCATAGGCTGGTTTAAGTGATCACTTTACACACGTGTAACATTCACCAATTCTACCCATTATTGACAACCACACTACTCAAATTCTTGGAAGTTCTATATATATGAACCAATTTAGAAACCTTGTTCTTAAATCACTAGAACTTCACTAGAGACATCTATTGGTGAGATGTAAAGAAGCTTTTTACTAAGCAGAAACTTTTATATTAGTACGTGAGGTCCGAATCCTGGATTATAATCACACACATGAGAAACACCAGAAAATACCATATTCATTTTTATTATTTTCGGTCGTCAGCCCCGTAAATGCCCAGACTTCCATATTCTTCTTCGTCTTTGATGAGATGTCAAAAAATAATATGAAAATAACTCCTGTAATTGGAGATAATTCAGATTTTGTGAACAAGTATTTGGACACACTCGAAATGTTATAAAAAGTCGCAACTTAATTTTCTGAGACTTGTGTTTTGTTGTTGTTATTACACCGATATTACTTACATTTATTTATAATTCTAACTAACTAACTAACCATCACGCCGCTTCCCCGCAGGGGTAGGCAGAGAGAATAGAGCGCCACACCACTCTGTCCTTGCAAACATTCTTCGCCTCTTCCACGTTCATGCATCTCCTCATACATACCCGCCGATTGTTACGACTCCTAACCTGACCACTTTCAAGTATTTGGCATACCTGATCGTGCCATGTTTTTCTCGGTCTTCCTCTGCTTCTTTTCCCGCTAACATTCGCCTCATAAATTTGTTTTACCGTTCTTTCCTCACTCATTCGTTCCACATGTCCAAACCATCTCAACACACCTTTCTTAATTTTATCGATAATGCTTATCTCAGCTTTGCATTCCTTCCTTATTTCACTATTCGCACATCTATCATACATCGTTTTGTTACACATTCTTCTGAGAGATCGCATTTCGACTGCATTCAGTCTACTTTCATTTTTTCTTTTGCCAACTCCATGTTTCACTTCCATACATTAGAGTTGGAACCAGGACTCCGTTGTGCACTGCCAGTTTAGCTTCCGCTGATAGGTTTTTATTTGCTATAACTGATTTCAGTGCACCGTTCACTTTGTTCCCAGCATTCACTCTCCTTTCTATATCTTTATCAATCTTTCCATCCCTAGAAAACATACTACCCAAATACACGAAATCATCTACCTGTTCCAGAAATAATTCCATCTCATCATTTTGGTTTTTTGATAATCGTGAAACTAATTGAATAAGCAGTAACTATTGAGTTTTTTCAAAACACTTCACAGGGCATAGACCGTGAAAGACTAATGAAGCGAGTCTAATTTTGTCTGATTCTAATTAAATCTTAAACTGAGGAGAAAGTTTGTCTAATTATCTAAACATTAACCATCGAAAAATATTATTAAAAACATTTATGAGTGTGTCAAAATCCTTGTTCACAAATCTGTTTTTTTTTCAATTAGAAAAAAAAAAACATTGTCTTTTTTTTAATTAGAAAAAAAAACTTTGTTTTTTTTTTTTCAATTAGGAGTTATTTTCATATTGACATCTCAAAATAGGTGAAGAGGAATGTTGAAGTTTGGGTATTTACGGGGCTTGTGAACTGTCATAGGCTCCGTAAATACCCGATTCCGATTAGAAAAAAAAACTTTGTTTTTTTTTAATTAGAAAAAAAAACTTTGTCTTTTTTTTAATTAGAAAAAAAAACTCTGTTTTTTTTTTTCAATTAGGAGTTATTTTCATATTGACATCTCAAAATAGGTGAAGAGGAATGTTGAAGTTTGGGTATTTACGGGGCTTGTGAGCTGTCATAGGCTCCGTAAATACCCGATTCCGATTAGAAAAAAAAACTTTGTTTTTTTTTTAATTAGAAAAAAAAACTTAGTTTTTTTTTTCAATTAGGAGTTATTTTCATATTGACATCTCAAAATAGGTGAAGAAGAATGTTGAAGTTTGGGTGTTTACGGGGCTTGTGAACTGTCATAGGCTCCGTTAATACCCGCTTCTGTCCGTCATCGTAGTGTTATGGTTAGCGTGCTTAGCTACCGTGCTGGAGGTCCCGGGTTCGATTTTTAAGGGGGGAGGATTAAACTAAATATTAATCATTTTGCTTTCTACTATTTGTTTAATATTTACCCTGGATTAGTCCCTGATCACCTTGCCTTCATGTAATCCACGATCAAAATTACACGTCATACATTGATACGGTGCAGTGCCCAATGCACCATTAGGTGCGGATAAGGGTTATAAGAAATACCCAGACATCCATATTATTCATATTATTTTTTGACATCTTATCAAAGATGAAGAAGAATATGAAAGTCTGGGTGTTTACGGGGCTGACGACCGTCGTAGGCTGGTTTGAGTGATCACTTTACACGTATTAAGTGGTCGCTTAAACCAGCCTATGAAGGTCGTGAGCCCCGTAAATGCCCAGACTTCCATATTCTTCTTCATCTTTGATGAGATGTCAAAAAATAATATGAAAAATAACTCCTATAGTTGGAGATAATCCAGATTTGTATTTGAAAATAAATATTTGGACACGCTCAAAATGTTGCAAATCCATATTCTTCTTAATCTATGTTAAGATGCCAAAAAAATATATATTTCCTCGTTAACCCGAATTATCACCTCGCATACCTGCCTTGCCTTGTGTTGGTACTCATATAGTCCGCCCCATCGGCCGCTATGGCGCGCAGTGTCTAGTGCGTAGTGGAGCTTCGTGTAGGCCAGCGGAGGCTTCCCGAACACCTAGCTCTCTATCGAGCCCTAACGTGATCCCTTCTCTTCTACCACCTTCTGGACTTTACACCTGCTCGTTATACCAAACTATACGACTACAGTGTGACCAGAAAGGAAACTACACATACCGAAACTATTGATAATTAAACTAAAATAAAATAAAATAAAACAACTTTGTTTTAACCACTTTTTATTGGTACACTTTATCCAACCGGTTTCGACAAGAACCTTGTCATCATCAGGGTTTATGAACTAAATTCTAAAACATTTAAATACTCGTAGTTAATTACCCTTACCTTACCAAAAACTTCCGCGCACGCCATACATCATAATATGAAAATTTATGATTATGATTAAAAAAATATGATTATGATTTAAAAAATATGATTAAAAAATATGATTAAAAAACTCCTAAATCTTGTTTTTATTATGCATTGCGTAGCGAATACGTCAACTCCAAATGATGTAAGCTACGGATGGAATCGCTTAAAAACAATATGAAGCCGCGTATGTATATTTATTGATAATTAACATATAATAAATATAAATTTGGGTAGTACGTTTTCTAGCGATGAAAAGATTGATGAAGATAGAGAAAGGAGAGTGTACGCTGGGAACAGAGTGAGCGGAGCACTGAAATCAGTTATAGCAAATAAAAACCTATCAGCAAAAGCTGAACTGCTAGTGAACAACGGAGACCTGGTTGTATGGAAGTGAAGCATAGAGTTGGCAAAAGAAGGATGAAAGCAGACTGAATGCTGTCAAAATGTGATCACTCGGACGAATCTGAGGTAAAACGTTGTATGATGGATGTTCGAATGGTGAATAAAGGGAAGAATGCAAGGCTGAGATAAGCATTATGGGTAAAATTGAGAAAGGCGTGTTGAGATGGTTTGGACATGTGGAACGAATGAATGAGGAATTATCGGTTAAACAAATAAACGAGGCGAATGTAGTTGGAAAAGAAGCAACGAAGACCGAGAAAAACTTAGCATGATCACGTATGTCATACACTTAAAAGCGGCCGGGTCAGGAGTCGAAATAATCGGCGGGAATGTATGAGTAGATGCATCAATGTGGAAGAGATTAATAATGTTTGCAAATACAGTCTTGTATGGCATTCTAGTCTCTCTGCCTAACCCTGCAGTGGAGCAAGATTTTTAAGAAAGACTTTCGTAATTAAATTCAACAATGCATAGAACCTAAAAAGTTTCATTTCTATATCTTGTTTATGTTAAATAAAGAAATAAAGAATGAGGAAGATGTGTTATTGATTCGTGATTTATTGGACAGCCTGTACAGGGCACAATGGCCCAATCTCACAACACTGGAAAGAAACGATCAGACATCCATTTATCTCAGACTCGATCTTGAATCGTGAACGAGGAACGGACCGAGATTCGGGCCCTGCGGAACGCCATACTTGTTTCGGGAATTTATCGCTCACAGGGTGTTCGCGCGCTTGAGGATAAATTCACGAAATACTGCATCGGATGTACCGTTATGATTGTTTCGTAATGTACTATTAAATTAAGCAGAATTTATAGATATGAAATTGGATGTTTCACTGGTGATATAAGGAAAGAATGCAATGAAAGTAGACTGAATGCAGTCGATCCCTCAGTACTGCAAAATCATACATGATAGATATATGTTCGAGTGGTGATATAAGGAAATAATGCATATATCAAATATCGTCAATTTTCAGTAATGCATGTTTTCGGAATGCCCAGAAAATGTACTATGTCCCAGCAAAAGCGGCATATTTTTAACATTAATATTTACTCACTACAAGGCAGAAAGTGTTGTTGCATTTCGAAGAAAAGGTATTGTTTAATTATTTTTTTTAAACACACAAAATATTTTTCAAATGGAGAAAAAACATTCAGGTTGTACCTAAAAAGATCTGTTGCACAGTAAAAAGTTCAATAAGTGGCTTGATATTTATTTTTAATACGTTTTATTATATTCTTAAACTTCAAAAACGATCTCCTGAAAAATCAAGTTTCTTGATTTATGACATTCTTGAAAGGAGTGAGCGAATTGTTACAATATTAATTTCTATGTGTTTTTTAACAAGTGTTTGATTTAACAATTAATACATTAAAAAAAATATTTTTTAATATTTATTACCTTACAAAATGTTGTGTCCATTTGAATCCTGAAAAATCAAGTGTTTTTTTGTTATATATATATATATATATATATATATATATATATATATATATATATATATATATATATATATATATATATATGACGTTCTTGAAAGGAGTGAGCGATATCACATTGGATTTACCAAGTAAAACTTAGATAAAAATGAATAAATGTAGCTTGATTTGAGTAATTTTCTAATTATTTTTTTAGTAGGGTGTTTCAGCGCACCCGGTATCTCATTGGGCTTCGAATTGTGAACTATACTTGTTTGGGGGAATTTATCATTTTTCTTATCACGTATTGTTGGTCCAGTGGGCGTTAGCCCGTGAATCTCTTAGGCATTATTTATTGGGAGTGCCCGTCATTATCGCCCGCCTGACGATCTGGCACAGCTCTACTCTGTTTTATACAAACCCAACATCGATCATGGGAATGCCGTCTCTTAAATTGGACATTGTCGTTATTTGAGTGGTCGCTAACATACAAAATTGTTTGAATTTTCATAGAAAACATCTTGAAACCGCTAAACATAAAAATCTCGGTGAGTGGTTACCATATATACCACATATTATTATTAACCAATAGATGTCTCTAGTGAAGTTCTAGTGATTTTAAGAACAATGTTTCAAAATTGGTTCATATATATATATATATATATATATATATATATATATATATATATATATATATATATATATATATATATATATATATATATATATATATATATATATATATATATATATATATATATATATATATATATATATATATAGAACTTCCAAGAATTTGAGTAGTGTGGTTGTCAATAATGGGTAGAATTGGTGAATGTTACACGTGTGTAAAGTGATCACTTAAACCAGCCGATGACGGTCGTCAGCCCCGTAAATGCCCAGACTTCCATATTCTTCTTCATCTTTGATGAGATGTCAAAAAATAATATGAAAATAACTCCTGTAATTGGAGATAATCCAGATTTTGTGAACAAGTATTTGGACACACTCAAAATGTTGTATTATTATTAATATTTTTGTAAAAAAATAAAAAAGTCAAAATTCTTACCACAAAGTAAATGCTTTAAATATTGAGAATTGAAAACATAAAATTAACTACAACATTTTGAGTGTGTCCAAACACTTGTTCACAAATCTGGATTATCTCCGATTATAGGAGTTATTTATGATACTGTCTTTTGACGTCTCCACAAAGATGAAAAAGAATATGGAAGTTTGGGCATTTACGGGGCCGTCGACCGTCATAGGCTGGTTTAAGTGATCACTTTACACACGTGTGTCAGGGCGGGGTAGGCAGAGAGAATAGAACGCCACAACATCTTTGTAAACTATCTCCTCCTCTTCTTAAGTTTTGACATGCCTGATCATACATTTATGCAAGTTTTAATATTTTAAACTTGAGTAAATGCAATGATCTTGGATCCCTTTCAAATGTGAGTAGTAATTCAATAGATTTGGAAATATGGGTACGAAGAAAATAATTATGAATTTACTGTTTTTTCTTCTTCTCTCTTTCAATCAATACACATTCTTGAAATGATTTATGCAAAATAGTGGCGTATACAATGTAATCGTTTTCGATAATAATTTAGTTTTAGCTCCGGTCCGACGTTCGCGCCCTGCGGCCGTCGTATTTTCATCCAAATTGACTCCACTCAATTCGATTTCACATACGAAACAGGGTCATCAAAAAAACGGGTTCGAAATATTTTCGAACAATTCGTCACGATCGTAAAACATGTTTCTGTTTGTTTTTTAAATATATTGTTTTCACATATATATATATATATATATATATATATATATATATATATATATATATATATATATATATATATATATATATATATATATATATATATATATATATATATATATATATATATATATATATATATATATATATATATATATATATATATATATATATATATATATATATATATATATATATATATATATATATATATATATATATATAATTTATTTATACCAGTATATATACTTATAAACGGTCATAAATACCTGTAGCTTCCGAAACTAGTCGCAACAAAATGTAATAATATTCTTCTAATAACCCTTATTCGCAGTCAATGGTACATAAGGCACTGCATCATATATAAACAAAATTATGATTATTAAACATATGAACGAAAAGTGATCAGCCCTGCGCCTCAGGTACAGGTCCAGGGTTATATTAAATAAATACTGACGTGAAAAATCACTTATTTTCATTTGACGCCCCTGGGAATCGGACCCGGGATCACAAGCATGGTAGCCAAAGGGGCTGACCACCGTAGCCAAATATGCAACGCTATGGAGGCGGACAAATATAATGCTCGTCTGGTACAAAACAAGTGTTATATTTGTCATTTTTTTTAAATGATTTTAAATATAGCTGCTTAGTAACTCATTAGAAATGCTTATTTGATTGTACAATATATCATAAAAGCTTTATAATCATAATATTCACCGCATTAAGTTTTTCGATATTCATTTGTATAATTCGTTGTTTTTCGAAGATCGGTTTCGAAAACTACTAACATTGATTTTACTCAACCCTGTTTCGAATCATTCTCGTTTGTAAATATGGGCGAATTAGTGACGCTCGTTCGACAATAGTTATTACCGAAATCACATCACTAGTGTTCGTAATATCACGCTCCCGATTCGATTATGAACATTCGAATTATTCGTAAATATTAATCTTAGAGAGCTATTATGTGTGATTAAGTAAATATGAATGAATATTATTTGTAAATTCGGGTAGTTGATTATTATATTTAGTATTATAATCGGTTATCATATAAGTTCAACCAAATTCGACATATAAAAATATCGCATGTTTATATATTTATATATATATATATATATATATATATATATATATATATATATATATATATATATATATATATATATATATGTATATGTATATGCATATGTATATATATATATATATATATATATATATATATATATATATATATATATATATATATATATATATATAATATATATATATATATATATATATATATATACAAATATATATATATATATATATATTTATATATATATATGTATGTACATACGTGTAAATATATACTAGGGTATCAGCGCCTATATTTTTTAATGTTATTTTATAAGTAGTGAATGTCGTAAACAAAGTGATACGAGTGCGATTATCCAACCTCGAGTGCCTTACACATTTTTCACGGTACCTACTTCTTCTTTTCGAAAACGCATTGACGCGTGGTCAGGTCAGGGTTCGTTAAATTTAAACAAATTTATGTTGTAGGTAATAGAAGCAGAGGAAGACCGAGGAAAACTTGACATGATCAAGTATTTCAAACATTGGACAAGTTAAGAGTCAGAATAATTGGCAGATATGTATGAGGAGATGCATGAATGTGGAAGAGGCGAAGATTTGTTTGAAGAATGTTTGAGGGAGACAGATTGGTCTTCTTCTTTGGTTCTTATTCTTTCTGCCTTTCCCTGCGGGGAAGACAGTTAGTTTAAAAAATATTTTTTTATTTTTTTTTGGTGACGGGATTGCAAGTTTCGTTGCACTGTGATCGCGCAAGGTGACGAGTCGTCAGGTCGTCGGTCGGTTGGGCGCGCGGTGCCCAATTAGCCGCCGGTTGGGCGCGATCTGTGCGCTTTATTCACACGGTCACACCCCTCGTCCCGCGCGTCGCTCATAACGAGATCGGTTGTGAAAACAAAACGCACTCACTCATGGTATACCCCGTCCCAGCGAAAATAACAAATAACCAGTTGAAATAATTTTTTTTTTCCATAGTAACGTTCATATTTGTTTGACTTATTATTTTTTGACATCACATCAAAGATGAAGAAGAATATGGAAGTCTGGGCTGACGACTGTCATAGGCTGGTTTAAGTGATCACTTTACACACGTGTAACATTCACCAATTCTACCCATTATTGACAACCACAGTATTAGAAATCTTGAAACATCTAGATATATTGATGAAACTCGAAATACAGTGCTTGATTTCGGTAAAGTCTAATTGAATGAAACACTGATTTTAAGAGTACTAAATTATATTTTATTATTCATTGTTTTGCCTTGTTATAGCATTTTCAAACTACTGCTAATTTAATTTTATCAATAATGCTTATCTTAGCTTTGCATTCCTTCCCTATTTCACCATTCGAACATCTATCATCTATCATACATCGTTTTTCCGCACACTCGACCGAGACAATATAGAATTGATATTGTTGTGAATTATTATTAAATGTTGATTTTGTTGATCGGCCAGGCGGACAGGCTACAGAGCCGTCCGAACATGATTATTTTTTCCTAAATTACACACCTCTCCTTACCTCTAGGCGTGGGAAGGATAAACCCGCTGAGACCTTGAACCGGGCGCCGTCGAGTGACGTACCGTGAACTGTTCGCTATCTGGATTCACTCGCAATGGCCGCATCGCGCGAATGGACTATATTTAGCAACCAGTGAATTTCCTTGATTGAAAAGTTACAATGGATTTCGATCAGATGATAACACATTTAGATTTCGCATTACGACTGGCTATTTCGACGACCGCATACAGTGTTTTTGGATGACTTTCGTCTTGTTTGTGACGACAGTAGAAATGACAGTTTGAGTCGAAAATGCGCTGTAGCTCATGGTAGATATGAGTCGAAAATGCTACATAGCTCATAGTAGAAATAACAGAGAAGAAAAATGTTCATTGTTTATGATAAGACATGATTGTTAGAGTCGAAAAAGCTCTGTAGCTCATGGTAGAAATGACAGTCGAAAAAGCTCTGTAGCTCATGGTAGAAATGACAGTCGAAAATGCTACACAGTTCGTAGTAGAAATAACGGAGAAGAAAGGTTTCATCGTTCATGGTTGAAATGACAGTTTGAGTCGAAAATGCTCCATACCTCATGGTAAAAATGAGTCGAAAATGCTCTACAGCTCATCATAGAAATGTTAGTCGAAAAAGCGCAATAGCTCATGATACAAATGACAGTTCTAGTCGAAAATGCTGCATAGCTAATAATAAAAATGTGTCGAAAATGCTCCGTAGCGTATAATAGGAATGACAGATTTTGTCGAAAAAGCTCTATGGCTTATGCTAGAAATGTCAGTTTGATTTGAATAAGCTTGATAGCTACTAATAAAAATGAGTCGAAAATGCACCACAGCTTATAATAGAAATAATAATTTTTGTCGAAAAAGCTCCATAGCTCATGTTGGAAGTAATAGTTTTAGTCGGAAAAGCTCCAAAGTTTGATTAATTATGAAATTAACGTTTTATTCAAAAATGCGCTGTAACTCATGATAGAAATGGCAGTTTGAATCGAAAAACTCGATGACTCAGAAATGACAAGATTCTGACCCGAAAAAGCTGTATAATTCATGACAGAAATGACATTTTACCCGACAAATCGCTCACTCCTTTCAAGAACGTCATAAAAAAACACGATTTTTCAGGAGAACGTTTTTAAAGTTTAAAAAAATAATGAAATGTATTAAAATGTATTAAATACCAAGCCACTTATTGAACTTTTTACTGTGCAACAGACCTTTTTAGGTTAAAAAACCTGAAGGTTTTTTCGCCATTTAAAAAATATTTTGTAAATTTAAAAAAATAATTAAACAACACCCTTTCTTCAAAATGCAAAAACAACACTTTCTGTCCAATAGCGGGTAAATATTAAGTTAAAAATATGCCGCTTTTGCTGGGATATAGTACATTTTCTGGGCATTGCGAAAACATGCACAACTGAAAATTGACGATTTTTGATTTATGACGTTCTTGAAAGGAGTGAGCGAAATGTCGGACAGATCAAGCCGTGCAAATTTATGCTTAAACTCCCCATTCGATCACTCCTTTATTCAATAAAATTTTCTGCTTTAGAACATATTTTATTAAAACCAATTAATAAATGATTTAATATCCTCTCACCGCTACGTTTCAGTTAAACTCCAAACGTTCGTTATTGCCCGTGTAATTTCCACGTAATCTATTAGTTTTCAATTAATCTCTATTTGCTGGAAATTCTATGGTTCCTTTCATTGAAGGCTTAACCAGAAACTAGTCAAAAGTGTACTGAATTTATGACGAATAACCGACGGTTATCAGGTATTTGGCCGGAAACAAATTCGACTGGTAAATTGTGGTTATCAGGCGAATGAACTCGACTGATTTATTCATGAATGATTTATTATCGAAGTAGATTTATAATAAATTCTACTACTACTACTTACATTTCTCTTCAGGGGTAGGCAGAGATGATAGAACGCCACACTCGTCTTTACTTTCACATCCATACATGTAGCTATACATGCTCTCCGATTACCTAGACTTTTGACACCACTAGATTTTAGGGTTACGTTCTGATTGATCTGATAGTGCCGACTCTTTTTCGGCCGTCCTCGTTCTGTTCCCCCGTTCACATTTGACAAATATACTTTCAAAGTTGTTCTCTCGTTATCCATTCGCTCTACATGTCCATAACAACGAAAATAAAGATAATATTCTCAAAATATGGTGTAATTAAAATCTAAGTTTAATACATAAGTATATGGAAATAAATATGTAAATTTCACTACATTTTTAGTGCGTCCAAATACTTGTTCACAAATCTGGGTTTCACCACTTAAGAGTTATTTTACATTTTCGATATCTCAACATAGATGAAGAAGGGCATATGGAAGTCGGGGCTTATTTTTTGGCAAAAAATTTGAGTAGGGTGGTTGTCAATCATGGGTAGAATGGTGAATGATGCACGTATGTAAAGAGATTATTTACAACATAAGTATGTTGTAAATAATCTCTTAGTTATTAATTAACTGATCAAATTATAAACTAAAATTTGAAAAAGCAAGGATGTGAATCTATAATAATCCAGGATTCTGACCTCACATACAAATGAAAGAGTTTTTGCTTCTCAAAAGCTATCCTTATCCTAACACAGATGTCTCTAGGAACTCTCGCACACTATGTTTTGAGTTTAATCAATATATGTAGAAGTTTAAAAAAATTGAGTTTTGTCGCTGTCAATCATGGGTAGAATTGGTGAATGCTAGACTTGTGTAAAGAGTGCTCACTCAACCAAGCCTGTGACGGTCGTAAGCCTTTCTAATGCCCAGACTTCCATATTCTTCTTCATCTATGTTGAGCGTCAAAAAATAATAAGTAACATTTTCGTAAAAATGTGTAGGATTTCGTATTGTATAATATTTTAATACCCTCATATTTCTACCTGTCATTATTTCAAACGATAATAAAAATATTAATTTTATAATACCATAACTGTAAAGCTATATATGTTTTTAAAAAAAATAATAGAAAATTGACAAAGGGTCCCTTGAGGGTAATAAATCATTTTTTATTATTATTTTAAGAAGGTATTAAAAAGGTATTTCAGGTAAACAACCCTTAGAAATTAACTCGAGGCATAGGTCTATTTTGAAGAAACGAACATTCACATTTTTGACATCTCAACATAGATGAAGAAGAATGTAGATATCTGGGTATTTACAGGGAGAGGGAAGAAAGAACGGTTAAACAAATTTATGAGGCGAATGTAGTTGGAAAAAGAAGCAGAGGACGACCGAGGAAAACTTGGCACAGTCAGGTATGTCAAATACTTGAAAGCGGCCGGGTCAGGAGTCGTAATAATCGTCGGGTATGTATGAGGAGATGCATGAATGTAGAAGAGGCAAAGAATGTTCGCAAAGACAGAGTGGTGTGGCGTTCGATTCTCTCTGCCTACCCCTGCGGGGAAGCGGCGTGATGGTTAGTTAGTTAGGTATTTACAGGGCTTAGGACCTATCGTAGGTTGGTCAAGTGATCACTTTACACAAGTGCAACATTCACCGATCTACCCATAATGGATCATTATCAGACGGGAGGAATATCTAATTTAACATACTCAACCTATAAAGGATTGTATTAGACTCGTGAAGTGTTTATAACAGCCGATATAATCATCAATATTTTCATTCAATATTTTCTTTTGGAAAATTCGCCTTCGTAAATACGTTGTTTTCGCACGTTGGTAATGAATGACGTCACAGAAACGATGGACTTATTTAAATATTGGTAACATTGCCAAATTATTGGTGGCTCTATTGGTTGATGTCTATGGTCCACAATATGAGTTCACGACACCCATCTATCTATGTTGGATTGAGAGAGTTCTTATTTAGCAGAGACCCTTTTATTTCTACATATGGGTACCGTTCTGGAGGTCCCGGGTTCGATTCCCAAGGGGGGTAAAATAAATATAAGTGATTTTTTCACTGTAATATTTATTTAATATTACCCTGGACTGGTACCTGAAGCGGAGGGCTGATCACCTTTCCTTCATGTGTAAAGCGATCAAGATAACACTGCGTTTATATGAAGCAGTGCCCTATGCACCATTGGGATGCGGACAAGGGTTTTAAAAATTACATATGGGTACAACAATTTTTTTGTTAATAGATTTATATTATCGTAGATTTATATTATTATACTTCGTGATGGAATTGCATTTTTAATATATTATTAGATAAAAACCAATATTTTTAGCTTTTCCACTTTTTTTATTTGACAAGCGACCGGGTTTCGTCGTTACCGACATCATCAGACCAGTCTGATGATGTCGGTAACGACGAAACCCGGTCGCTGGTCAAATAAAAAAAGTGGAAAAGCTAAAAATATTGGTTTTAATCTAATAATATATTAATTTTTTTGTTGTTTGAGAATATGACCTTAATTTCAAATATTTATATTAAAGCACATACTTTTACTTCGTTTATACGAATTTTAATCAACCGACCACCGCTTTAATTCGTAATAGGACAAAAAAATACCACGGCCTATGTGGAAAAATCAATTTTATAATTTGTTTTTTTGTTCCGGTACTTGAATCACAATACTTGTGTGATATAAGAATTCAATTATAAATTGTAATATAATATATAAAATAAAAACTCAAATTTATCAACACGTTTTTGTTATTATGTTCAACATATCGACACCTGTTTCACGCTTTTCGATAATTTAAATTATCTTGACACAGCCTTGAACTAAATCGCAAATTGAATATGTCGTGAATTCGATATGTTTTTAATATCGTGTGTGTACTGGCAAAAAACGTTAACTCGATATTATGCAACTTTATTGTTGGGTAATATATCCAACCGCTACCGTTATGGAGGTCCCGGGTTCGATTCCCAGGGAGGGGGTCAAATAAATATAAGTGATTTTGTTCACTGTAATATTTATTCAATATTACCCTGGACTGGTACCTGAAGCGGAGGGCTGATCACGGTTTCAAATAACAGGGATTATTCAAACAGGGATTTTAGAGTTAACGTTTTTTGCCAGTATAACAACGATTATCATAATAGATTTTCGATTTGAATCGTAAAAGTAAAAAAGAGTCCGTGTCAATTTTACCTTTTTTTAATAATACTGTAATAATAATAAAACCCTTATCCGCACCCCAATGGTGCATAGGGCACTGTGTCATATTAACGCAGTGTTATCTTGATCGTTTACACATGAAGGAATGGTGATCAGCCCTCCGCTTCAGGTACCAGTCCATGGTAATATTGAATAAATATTACAGTGAAAAAATCACTTATATTTATTTTACCCCCCTTGGGAATCGAACCCGGGACCTCCAGAACGGTAGCCGAGCGAGCTGACCATTACACTACGGAGGCGGACAAAAGTTTCCCCCTTTTCTTTTAGGTTTTCAATAATTATTGTGATTGCATTTTTTGACATATCATAGATGAAGAAGTGTATGGAAGTCTGTGTATTTACAGGGATTACAATATGTCATAGGCTGTTTTAAGTGAGCCTTTTGTACACGTATAATATTCACTATTTTTCCCATGATTGAAAACCATTACTCAAATTTTTGGATAGTTGAAAAGATTAAGAAAAGTTCTTTAATATGGTATGGACATGTGGAGCGAATGAATGGCGAGAGAATGAGTAAGAAATTATATTTGACAAATGAAACGGCAGAACAGAACGAGGACGGCCAAAAAAGACTTACCTTACAATCATAAATATAATGAATTACCTCTCCTTGTAAAAAAATGCACCTTCTCAAATAACTTTTAAGAAACGTCTGGGACATTACTATCTATCATTAGAATCCTAACTGTCCATCAAACCTCCTCCCTTAGTTTTTCCCTCTACCTCCTTCCCTAAACTCCCTTTTTCCGTTTCCCTCCTTATTATCATCTTTTGTAATTTATGTTTTTTTTAATGTTCAAGTACTATCTACCCTCTGATTGCAAACAGCTATATATGGTATCAAACGTTTTGATCAATATCACTAGTCTGTTTTTAATTGGTTGGAAGATATTGCTTTTTAGCAATAAGCCCCGCAAAAGTGTTTATTTATTTTCTGTACATGAAGTTTAAATAAATAAATAAATAACCTTCAATCTGACGGTGCCAAGAGATGTAAAAATAACTCTTAAACAGAGATTTGTGAACATGTATTTGGACACACACTTAACGTTGCGAAATTCTAAATCACACCTGATTTTTCAATATGCCAGTATTTATTTCCAAACACCATTTCATTTCGTGTTCCAACTTTTCTAAATTCATTTGCAAATTAAATTCCCTAATCAAGTCACAGGTCCGCTGGAGAACGTAGCGATCCCGACACCCTCTCGTTAGGCCCGGGGGGTGTGGGCAGGGTGCGGTGGGGGCGGTCCGACCAATTGGGTGGCAGCCCCGGCAGCCATTTTGTTTGGCACCCCCCACCCCCGCGCAGCCTGCAGCATCCCAGTCAGGGATGGTCAGGAGAGAAGAGAGAAAATGGCGTTTTTGTTTGTTTTTTTTTTAATTGCCATTTTCTATCGAAATTGTTAACCCTCGTTTGGTGGCCGTCTTGACGCGGAGGCTTGGGCGTTATTTTTTTGACGCACCGCCAACTAGTTCTATTATTTTTTATTATTATTTAAATCTTCGAATTTTTCATCCTTCGCTTTGTGGCCGTCTTAACGCGCAGACTTCGCCATCTTTACGCACTGCTTACTAGTTCTATCGTTCTTTCTATTATTTTTATTTAAGCGTCAAATTTGTTAACTCTCGTTTGGTAGCTGTCTTGACGCGGAGGCTTCGCCGTCTTACGCACTGCCTAGTTCTATTGTTTTTTTTTTATTATTTAAACATCCAATTAGTTAACCCCCGTTTGGTGGCCGTCTTCGCTGTTTTGACGCACTGCGTGTCTCTTTGACGCACTGCCTATCGTTTTTTTTTGTTTTTTTCAGAAAATTATTTATGATAATGGTTTTCAACCCCTGCATTTTTGTGTATATAACATATTATAGAATTTTATTTATTTATTTTCCCATCAGTCTGATGATGTCGGTAACGACAAAATCCGGTCACACCGGTTAAATTAAATATTAGTATTTTTTTATATATTAGAATTTGTTATATTTTTAAAATTGTTTTAATTGTCTGGACGACAGAGTTAGGGATAAAGCTAGTACATTGTCATAAGAAGAAATCTATACTAAATAAAAAAATCAAAATAAAATTAAAAAAAAAAAATTTAAAAATCTTGTTGATTCATAAATAATAATACTAAGTTTATAAAAAATAACTATAGTGAATCGATCAAGTGGCTAATCTTTATAAATCTGTGTTTATGGTATACCACAAAGTGACTGTCGAATCAATTAATTAAGGTATTTTATTAAGTAAAATATAAATTAAAAATTCTTAACCGTAGTTGGCAGAAAATACCTTCTGTTAAAATATTTAAGGTTTGATCCTGATCATCCCTTGATCCAAATGTCTGCAGCTCCCTTGGTAAATAAAACGGGTAAATATATATAATATATGTATACCGAATCCACCCGGTGAATACCGCGCCTCGACGGGCTGTGGAGGTAGGGGGTTAAGGGTGGCTCGTAGTCGGAAATTAATCTCAAACAAGCCGCTTTTCACCTACCTACCCTGTTAACCTGTTTACGCCCTACTAGACTTTAATTAAAATTCTAATCGAATTTGAAAAATAAAAAATTTAAATAATTTAAATTGCTTACTGGAAAATGACTTACTACGTTAAGATTTTTATAAAAGCGATTTGGAGTATATGCCGATCTTGGTAGTCAACGATATTTGTTTCTATTTTGTATTGTTGACTTTGCGGGGCTTATGACCTGTCATAGGATGGTTAGTGTTCACTTTACTCACATGCGACATTCACCATTCTACCTCATTCGAATTATGTATCTAGATTTTGGAAAATTTGAGAGGTGTGGTTGTCAATCATGGGTAGAATTGGTGATTGTTACACGTGTGTAAAGTGATCACTTAAACCAGTCTATGACGGTCGTAAGTCGTGTAAATGCCCAGACTTCCATATTCTTCATTTATTTTGAGATGCCAATTTTTTTTATGAATTTATGGTTTAGTAATAAAATAACTCCCCCCTCGAGTCAATACCTCACCCAACTCTACCAATACTTGAATATTTTTTTGCTCGTTAGCTTTCGTAATCACCTGTTGACGAAAACATCTGAAGTTTAGAAAACTAGTCGCGTGTAATGAAATAAAACCCAATTATTGGTGTTATACAAGTGTTTAATTTTTCGAAACAATCGGCAGGTGTGTATGAGGAGATGCATGAACGTGGAAGAGGCGAGGAATGTTTGCAAATACAGAATGGTTTAGCGTTCTATTCTCTCTGCCTACCCCTGCAGGGAAGCGGCGTGATGGTTAGTTAGTTAGTTTAATTTTTAAGCGGCCGGGTCAGGAGTCGTAATAATCGTCGGGTATGTATGAGGAGATGCATGAATATAGAAGAAGCGAAGAATGTTTGCAAAGACAGAGTGGTGTGGCGTTCGATTCTCTCTGCCTACCCCTGCGGGGAAGCGGCGTGATGATTAGTTAGTTAGTTAATTTTTAATAAAACCACCGGAATGCTAAGTTTATCGCTATTTTTAACGCCAGCTTCTCAGAAGCCCGTACATCTGGAGCGTCTAGCGTGACAGCCATATTTGGAGCTGGCAGTCTCGCTAGTATAGTCGCAAAAACAGGTAGCTATTACATCCACCAGTTTGCCCTTTTAAGGCTACAATGCTCTCAATACATTGGGAATACCTTCTCTATAACGCAAGAGGCTGCCATGATGTCGTCTTCTATGTGCCTTAGTGACTTCAAATCATGAGATTTTGATAATTGACATGTTGAAAACTATAAGACCGTGAATCTATCTGTATTCAATCATTCATTCAAACCCTTACCCGCACCCTATGGTGCATAGGGCACTGCATCATATAAACGCAGTTTTATCTTGATCATTAACACATGAAGGAAAGGTGATCAGCCCTCGGCTTATGGTTCCAGTCCAGGGTTATATTGAATAAATATTAGACTGAAAAAAAAATGTTTCCAAATAGTTGTTCACAAATCTGGATTATCTCCAATTATAGGAGTTATTTTTCATATTATTTTTTGACATTTCATCAAAGATGAAGAACATGGAAGTCTGGGCATTTGCGGAGCTGACGAATGTCATAGGCTGGTTTAAGTGATCAATTTACACACGTGTAACATTCACCAATTCTACCCATTATTGACAACCACACTACGCATAACAGAGACCTTATTTTAAAGTATGCAAGATCTTTCCAGAATTATTTCGCATACCAGGAGATGCCTAATTTGTTTTAACGCTTATGATTTGACCAATTATTTTATTTACAACATTTTAGATGTGTCCAAATCCTTGTTCATAAATCTGGGTTTCTCCATCAAGAGACATGGTATTACAACTATTTTACTATTACTGTTCGAATACCAAACCTCTGAAAAAACACCCTATATATTTTAATGTTTTGAATTACTCGATGGCATGACGAGGCTTGCGGTTCGGGACCCAATCCTGGGTAACTCAAACGTCTCTTTGAGTTGATATATTTTTCCTTTGCACTCTGCCATTTTCCCGTATGTTCCTTTGTACAACTTCCACACATAAACTGTTCTGACCATGTCGCACTTATAACTATTTTTTCTTCTCTTTTTGTACACAGAGCGTTCTCGCAGCGTTCGCCTCATTTCGTTACTTCCAGGTGAGTCCCATTAATTACTCCGCATGAAATATATTTGTTTAAACGTTTTCTAATTGAAGCTACCGAAGGAAAAACGCCACATGTAAAAAAATATATATTTGAAAACCATTAATTAAAACTAGAAATAAAGATAAAATAAGATTGCCATTTTTAAAAAACCGAATCGCAAAATTGTATAATGTATAAAGGTGGGAATATGTATGATGAGATGCCTGAATGTATGAAGAATGAAATGAAAATGAAAATGAAAGGATTTAAAAACATGTTTTAGTATACTGTTTGAAGATGTTAATAAATATATGACGTAAATTAATTGTAAAAATAGTTGGTATTCAATGTAACATAAGCTAACTAAAGAAATAAAATTAAAAATTAATGCTTAAAAATTCCAATGAATATTTGAACGCTGAAATGCAAAATATTCTTATAATCTATGCAATCTTTCTTTTTTTAATAAATATATTTTTAAATTTAATGTATGAGGAGATGCATGAATATGGAAGAGGCAAATATTGTTTTCTAAGAGAGAGTGGTGTGGCATTCTATTCTCTCTGCCTACCCCTACGGGGAGCGTCGTGATGGTTAGTTCACGAGTAAGACTGGTGATATTATAAGATGGCAATTTCGCTCGGTAATTTATGTATTAAATATTTAATCACACACTGATTTTTTGAGTCTACTAAGTTGTATTTTATTGTTAAAAATACCCATAAAAAATCAATTTTGTGACAGTAGGGTATTATCACTCGGGAGGAATATCTAATTTAACATACTCAACGTATTAAGGATTGTGTAAGACTCGTTTTGTGTTTATAACAGCCGATATAATCAATATTTCCATTAATTATTTACTTTTGCGATATTCGCATTCGTAAATACGTTGTTTTCGTCAGTTGGTAACGAATGACGTCACAGAAACGAATCCACACTACTACTATTATAGCTCTATGAAGCAGATACATAAAGGGATACGGTCATTAATTCACCCGATGACGTCAAATTTGATGACGTATAGCGATGTCCATTTTTCGTTTTATTAAAATTTCTAAAGTTTAAACCTTCATATCTCCCTTACTTCTCTACAGATTTCAATAACAATGTTACCGATAGTCTTGTGATTTTTCGTATTTATTTATTAGCCAATAAACCAACATCATTTTTTCGCCTAGTTAGGCATTTTCAAACGAATCGCTCGGTAGTATTACATATTATTAGGGCTGTGATCTGTTATGTGATACGACCATGGTGTTTTCTACCTAACTCGAAATCGATGTCTCACCATAAACGCTGGAATGTCGTCATAAATATTTATTAACCAGTCCCATGCGACAAGGCTCCGTGTAATTCTGACAAGTTCGACACCTCCCATATTTTTTATTTATTTATTTTCATAATTTTTTGTATGCCAACGGACATTTAAAAAATAATCTTGGTATTACTTTTTGACGTTTATGAAAAAGAATCTGGATATCTGAAGATCACTTAACACACGTGTAACATTTACTAATTCTACCCAAGATTGACAACCACACTAATCAAATTCTCGGAACTTCTTTATATATATATTGTGTTCATATTCGAAAAATAGCAAAAGAGTTCCTGCTCAATAAAAAGCTTCTTTTCATCTCACCAATAGATGTATCTAGTGAAGTTATAGTGTTTTAAAAAATTAAACAATGTTTTAAAATTGGTTCATATACATATATATAGAACTTCCAAGAATTTGAGTAGTGTGGTTGTCAATAATGTGTAGAATTGGTGAATGTTGCACGTGTGTGAATTGATCACATAAACCAGCCTATGACGGTCATCAGCCCCGTAAATGCCCAGACTTCCATATTCTTTTTCATCTTTGATGAGATGTCAAAAAATCATACGAAAAATATCGCTTGCATCACTAGAGACATCTGTAATGATTTAAAGAAATATATTTTTTTTAAACTCCTAATTGGAGACAATCCTAATTTGTGAACAAGTATTTGGACACACTCAAAATGTCGTAAATAATCTTGGTTACTGTAAATTTTATTTTAAATTTTAAAAGCATTGTTAACTTTGTGGTATGGTAATATAACACTCTCCTTATCATTCATCATTCACTTTGTACCACTTAAAACCACAAGTAAAGTCACCCTTTGAAATATATTCGCAATTCAATTCAAACCCTTACCGCACCCCAATGGTGCATAGGGCACTGCATTATATAAACACAGTGTTATCTTGATCGTTAACACACGAAGGAAAGGTGATCAGCCCTCCGCTTCAGGTACCAGTCCAGGGTCATATTGAATAAATATTGGAGTGAAAAAATCACTTATATTTATCTGACCCCCCCTGGGAATCGAACCCGGGACCGCCAGAGCGGTAGCCGAGCGTACTGACCATTACACTACGGAGGCGGACATTCGCAATAATTAAATTAAAAACTTTTTCCTAATGTGATCACTTAAAAAAACTAGTATCTACACTAGAAAAAATTTACTTCATATAAAACGTTAATTTATAATATACTGTTTCAAAATACATCACCTTTATTATCTTTGTTTCCTTTTACAAAAAATCTTGTTCCTTAACCCCCCCCCCTTCCCTATATTTATTAACCTATATATATATATATATATATATATATATATATATATATATATATATATATATATATATATATATATACCTTCGTTAGTTTTAATTTTCACCAGAAGATGAAAACATCTGTAAGTTTTCGAAACTAGTATAAGTATATAAATAAAACTCATTAAGTGGTATATTCAAGTGTTTTTTTTAAATAATCAACATGTCATTCCACGACGTTAATGCCGAATCAGTAAATATTAGAAAAAAATAATATCTCAAATATTTCTGCGGCATACATAATTTTTTTGTCTTCCTCTAGATGTCTTTCGAGGAAGATCTATGGCTATTTCCTGATTTACAATATGTTCCGGTTCTCTATATCCTAAGTCTGTCGATAGCTGACGTGTTTCAATCTCTTAAATATCTCAAAAACCGTATCTTTCAGCATTAAAATATCACGAAAGCAATTAAGATTTAAATTTGATAATCGCATAAACCTTATCGCGGTAAGACAATGCAATAAATGTAAAATATAACGCGTGGACGTAATAATCTCTTGGTTCATATGACGACATTCTCAGACACATATGGGTTTCTCGTCTCCACTCTTATCTCTACGATCTCCATTAGCCTCTGAACGTGAATATCATTACCATCTGAGTTTTATAATGCACTGCTGTACTAAGGACTGACACGGTAACTGGCATTTTGATACTGTTGCATCCTGCGAAATTTTTGGTCCAGACCTCCCTACATATTCTTAAATTTTGCTCTATAACTTATGAAATCTTAAGCAAAATGTGGTATGATGTATAGCCCATACACGGATCTCCTACATATACATTTTCAATTAAACTTTTACTTGGTAAATACCACTTTTTCTTGAAATGGTGTTTCGATGCTTTCCGCACCAATTTCAAACATCAAAATATTGACATAATTTTCATTGTGTCCAAAAATCTGGATTATCGCCAATTACAGGAGTTATTTTCATATTATTTTTTGACATCTCATCAAAGATGAAGAAGAATATGGAAGTCTAGGCATTTACGGGGCTGACGACCCCGATTCGAGAACAAAGTTAAAAAATTGGTTCATAAATATAGAACTTCCAAGAATTTGACTAGTGTGGTTGTCAATAATGGGTAGAATTGGTTAATGTTACACGTGTGTGAAGTGATCACTTAAACCAGCCTGCGACGGTCGTCAGCCCCGTAAATGCCCAGACTTCCATATTCTTCTTCATCTTTGATGAGGTGTCAAAAAAATAATATGGAGTTTTTGTTTTAATTTCGTTAATTCACTTTGTTGTAAAATCTATACATTTCTAATTCAAGTTTTACTTAGGGAATTTACTAAGTAAAAACTAAAATTAAAACGATTATTTTGAGTAGTATTACACAAAGTAAACGATGAACGATTAGGAGATCATAAAATAAGTCAGTATATTAATTTCTGTTTTTAACTCCGAAAAATTTCCAATTATGTTTTTATTAAAAACGTCATTATTTCCATCCGGTCTTCTCCGTCTTGTCCATGGGTCGTTCATCTTCCCGGCCTGCCTTCGTTTCGGCGTTTCGAATGTATTTTCCGCTCCCATCTTCCGGGGTCCACTTTCCCTTCACCAAAATCGTCCAATCTCAAACGATTTAGTTACATCTCATCTCGTTTCGGATTATAGCCATCAATAAATCTTGATGATCAACCGACTTGAGTTGTTAATTTATCCAGTGGTTGTAATTTACAACGAATTTCGTTAAGTACGCAATCAAATTGATTGAAAAAAGAGTTACAAATAACTTATCTACGTCTGTTTACAGAAAATTTGAGATATGAAACGTGAAAAAGTGAATAATTCTACGTATTATTTAATATTGCTCTATAACTTTTGACAATTCGCTCACTCCTTTTAAGAACGTCATAAATAAAAAATCGTCAATTTTCAGTTGTGCATGTTTTCAGAATGCCCAGAAAATGTACTATATCCCAGCAAAAGAGGCATATTTTTAACTTAATATTTACCCGCTACAGGGCAGAAAATGCTGTTTTTGCATTTTGAAGAAAATGTTTTGTTTAATTATTTTTATAAATAAATTAAATATTTTTCAAATGTAGAAAAAACCTTCAGGTTTTACCTAAAAAGATCTGTTGCACAGTAAAAAGTTCAATAAGTGGCTTGATATTTATTTTTAATACATTGTGTTATATTTTTAAACTTTAAAATCGTTCTCCTGAAAAATCAAGTATTTTGATTTATAACGTTCTTGAAAGGAGTGAGCAAATTCTGCTCAATAAAAAGCTTCTTTTCATCTCACCAATAGATGTCTCTAGTGAAGTTCTAGTGATTCAATAGTAGGTACAATATACACAGTACCTACAATGTTTCAAAATTGGATCATATATATATAGAACTTCCGAGAATTTGAGTAGTGTGGTTGTCAATCATTGGTAGAATTGATGAATGTTACACGTGTGTAAAATTATCACTTATACCAGCACATGACGATCGTCAGCCCCGTAAATGCCAGACTTCCATATTAGTCTTCATCTATGTTGAGATGGCAAAATGTAATTTTTTCTAGTTTTTTTTCCAAGATAAATTCTTTTATATTTCCAAGCCGAATCATACAGTATAATTTTAATTTTCTACATTAACCGTTGTTTTCCTTCTGCCCGTTTTTCCATAGTTCCGGTCGTGAAGAATCGTTGAATTGGACATTGGTCGCCGGAAGGCTTCTGTATTCAATCAAGCCAGGTTTTTGTCGAGACACTTAGGACGCTTCAGACCTCCCGTGACGATCCTAAACGAACCAAGATGAAAACTGTCACGGCCATTTACACTTTCGATACCGTCGCGAAAAAAATTAATTGCAATGACTTTAATGAGAAATAAATATACGGCAAAATGTTATCCATGTAATTTGATATACTTAGCGGAAAATTAAATATATTTAACACTTGACTATATTTTTATCTGCCTCCGTAGTCTAATGGTGCGGTATTAGTGTGTTTACCTACCTTGATGGATGCTCCGGGTTCGATTCCGGGGATATTATAAATTATTTATTGTTACTGGAGACAGTTGGTAGAATTCCAAATTGAATTGTTGGGTAATTATCCAATATGAAACAAGGTTTGTTGGATTGAATTCTACATGTATTTATGTATATGTTAATACGTGACGCGTTTCGTCTTCTTAGGACATTATCAAACACTAGGACATTATTAACGTGTACATAAATAAATGTAAAATTCAATCCAACAAACCTTGTTTTATTTTGGATATACTTGTTTAACCCAACAAGACATTATAAATATTAGTAATTTTTCATTATAATATTTATTCAGTTTCTTCAACCCTTATGTATAGAAGTGAAGCGTTGAGTTAGTTGAAGAAGGATAAAAGTAGACTGAATGCAGTCGGAATGCGATCTCTCAGTGCGACACAACCATGTATGGTAAATGTTCCAATGATGATCTGAGAAAAGAATGCGAGGCTGAGATAAGCCTATTGATGAAATCAAGAAAGGTGTGGTGAGATGGTTTGGGCATGTGAATCGAATGAGTGAAGAAAGAACGGTAAAACTAATTTATAAGGAGATCGGATTGGTAATAGAAGCAGGGAAAGACCGACGAAAACTTTCCGTGATTATCATCATATTATCATCATCATCGTGATATATCATTGCAATGAATGATAAAAATAACATTTAGGATTTTTATTGAGTGTGGAAGTTTTTTTTTTGTGAAAGTATTCTAATATATTTTTTTTTATTTAAAATAAACCCTGACGATGACAATGTATTGTTGAAACCGGTAGGTTGAATTATGATTAAAAAAAAGTGGTGAAAACAAAGTCTATCAATTAAAGATATTATAAAATGTACCACAATAATAATAATAAAACCCTTATCCGCACCCCAATGGTGCATAGGGCACTGCTTCATATAAACGCAGTGTTATCTTGATCGTTTACACATGAAGGAAAGGTGATCAGCCCTCCGCTTCAGGTACCAGTCCAGGGTAATATTGAATAAATATGACAGTGAAAAAATCACTTATATTTATTTTACCCCACTTGGGAATCGAACCCTGGACCTCCAGAACGGTAGCTGAGCGTGCTGACCATACACTACGGAGGGGGACAAGAAAGTAAAAGTTTACCACAAAGTAAAAGAAAATATTAAATTCTTATTTTTAATTTAATTCTTATTTCTTTTTTTTATAAAATTTTGGAACGGTCTCGAAAGTGTTAGCTCCGGTTGCAGTGCCTTATTGAGTAAGAGTGATGTCCGCGGTTTTTGCCTTCTCGGACGTGACGCCTCACCATGGGCCATGGGAAACAATTTTCGTCGTCTGTCTTTTTCTGGTAAGCGCCGGTATAAATCGGGTGCCATTTGTAACAGAAGACCATCGACTTTTTGCCGTTTTAAATTCTGGAAATATCACACTCTTTTGTGAAGGAATACAGTTATATGTATTAAATTTTGAAAAAAAAGGCATTGACACTTAGTTGTATGTACTTTTCAATTGGTTTTTCATTCTAAGGCGTAGTTGGGTAGACGCTTGACCGAGAAATTGGTATCTCTGGTTCGATTACCGCCAATTGCCAAATAAATTCAAGAAAGATTTATTTTCAATTAGTCTGGGTGTTTGTATGTATTTTTCACATTTACCTTCCCTATCCTTACTATATTATATTAAGCCTCTAAAAGAAGAGGGTTTGCTGGTTATTTATTTAATAAAAAACTCGAATAACGTATAAATAAATTATTATTGAAAAAAATAAATTATTGAAAATCAATAAAAAATATTTACAACGTTTTTAGTGTGTCCAAACACTTGTTCACAAATCGGGGTTTCTCCACTTGTATCAGTTATTTTACATTTTTGACGTCACAACATACATGAATAAGAATATGTAAGTTTTGGTATTTACAGAGCTTACGACCCCTCATAGGCTGATTAAGTGATCACTTTACATACTTGAATCCTTACAACATCCTGAGTGTGTCCAAATACTTGTTCACAAATCTGGATTATCTCCAATTATAGGAGTTTTTTTTTTTTTGAGATATCATCAAAGATGAAGAAGAATATGGATGTCTGGGCATTTACGGGGCTGACGACCGTCATAGGCTGGTTTAAGTGATTTTCATCATCTCACCAATGTCTCTAGTGAAGTTCTAGTGATTCAAGAACAATGTTTCGGAATAGGTTCATTTATATAGAACTTCCAAGAATTTGAGTAGTGTGGTTGTCAATCGAACTGGTGAATGTTACACGTGTGTAAAGTGATCACTTAACACACGCCTATGACGGTCGTCAGCCCCGTAAATGCCCAGACTTCCATATTCTTTATTTATTGACTTGGCGTTTAATTTGTAGAACTCCATTTTAATTTATGTATTAATTTAAAATCAAACACAGATTTTTTGAGTCTACTAAGTTGTATTTTATTAACAAAAAACACATAAAAAATTATATTGTGACAATTGTTTCGCCTTGTTAGGGCATTATCAAACGAATTGTTTCGCCTTGTTAGGGCATTATCAAACATTCGTTTGATAATGCCCTAACAAGGCGAAACAATTGTCACAATATAATTTTTTATGTGTTTTTTGTTAATAAAATACAACTTAGTAGACTCAAAAAATCTGTGTTTGATTTAAAATTAATACATAAATTCCATATTCTTCTTCATCTTTCATGAGATGGAAAAAATAACACTTTTATATTCACCATTCCTCAACACACAGACACACTCAAAATGTTGTACATTATATGTTAGTGTGTTTAAGGACAAAACAAATTACAGTTGAATAGGAAATTCATAGATAATACCTGTAAATTTTTACTCTGTCCGCATTCTGGTTTTAGCAGATCAAACACGAGAATATTCGTCAGTATGTCTCCACTTATCTTTCACTTAAAATTCTCTCCGGTGATTATGCAAATGCTTTTCAAAAATCTTCGAGAACTCTTCCAAAATTTATTGCTCCTCTCTTACACACCCTTTTCATTTTAAATCTTCCTCAACAATTAGCATACCCAGATCAGTCTTCGAACCCCCAAACTCTTCCGAGTTCATCAACCTCCTCAAAACTGGCAACGTTTAAGCATGATCATGTAAACTCGGCTAAAGAAATACCACGCACTTTTGTACTTGGTACCACTAATTTGTTTTGATTCATTTCTTGTGTTCAAGACGTGAAATGAACCTCATCAAAAATGATGAGTTATTCGTTAGTTCTTCGTTTGGTATAGTTTATTCTTTATCTGCCTTTTTTACTCGTTGGCTATTGGGTTAAGTCATCTTCGATTTGCATATCATTACATCTTCCGCGTCGATTTTATCGTCTGTATCAAAAGGACCTTTTCACCTCTTTGATTACTTGATGGTTTGAGGCGCGTTGCTCTAGCACCTTTTGTCGAAACTCGTTTTTAGCTGTCTGCTTGAGTGTTGGAGACCAGGGCATCATTATTCCAATCACACCTGTGCCGTATTTCACCTTGAGCGCTCCGTAATACATGCTGTGAGCGTGATTTCCGATAATTTTATATTTCGGTTAAGGTATTAAATTTGTATTTCTTTTAACGAGTTAGCGCTGGCGAATCTAACAGGGTGCCAACAAACACCATTTAGCTACGTTCAGCTAAAGAGACTTCACATTGCAGCTATGTTACTTTAAAACTTTTTAGATTTGTAGCACAGGTACTTTTGGGGATATCGCACACTCCTTTCAAGAACGTCATAAATCAAAATACTTGATTTTTCAGGAGAACGTTTTTAAAGTTTGAAAATATAATACAATGTATTAAAAATAAATATCAAGCCACTTACTGACATTTTTACTGTGCAACATATCTTTTTAGGCAAAACCTGAAGGATTTTTCTCCATTTGAAAAATATTTATTTTATTAAAAAAAAAATTAAACAATACATTTTCTTCAAAATGCAAAAACAACACTTTCTGCTCTGTAGCGGGTAAATATTAAGTTAAAAATATGCCTCTTTTGCTGAGATATAGTACATTTTCTGGGCATTCTGAAAACATGCACAACTGAAAATTGACGATTTTTGATTTATGACGTTCTTGAAAGGAGTGAGCGATATGTTACATGTACTTTTAGAAATTACGATAGTAATTTTGAATATATTTTGCTGATGAAGGAAAATATGGAAGTCTGGGCGTTTACGGGACTTACGACCGTCATAGGCTGGTTTAAGTGATATAAATACAAACAGCTTTATAAGGTATCAAACGTTTTGACCAATATCACTTACTTGTTGTTGTTCATATTTCTTTTCTGTTCATAATGTTTAAATAAATTAATAAAATAATCAGCTTTCCACATTCTTCATCATATATGTTGAGATTTAAAAAAAAAAGTAAAAATAACTCCTTTTGGGAAAGCGGAGAAAATCCAGATTTGTGAACAAGTATTTGGACACCCTCAAAATGTTATGAACTACAATATAGTATTCAAAGCATATACATATCGTAGGTATACTGGCAAAAAACGTTAACTCTAAAATGCCTGTTTGAATAATCCCTGTTTTTTAAAGCTTTTAGCCTGAATAAAATACCCGCTATTGATTGAACTTAGAGTGGAATTTACTTTTAAAAACACATACATATGATATTTCAACTACTTAGTGTATTTTGCCAGTTTATAGAACATTGAAACCTTTGTAATATGCATCATTAATTCATATTTTTGAGTTAACTTTTTTTGCCAGTATACCCACGATATGAACATTATTTATTTTAATATTCTGTATACGGAAGCCCAAGTTCTTGACAACTCATTGCCCAGAGATGTCTTGCATAACACTAAATGTTGCATTGTCAAAAGAGCCCCAAACCAAAATAAACAAATTGGTACAGAGACCATGTCGCTCAAACAGTGGGCAGGTGTTGTTATTTATAGTAATGTTGACGGTATCAAGCCCAGTTGTTCAATTAGTTGAATCTACTTGTCAAATAACAACATAAAAATTCTATGGATTTCCTGCTGGTCTCAGATTAACTCGCATCAAAAACAGCTGGTCAACCAGCTTTGTAATTAACTGTTACTCACGGATTACGTCGTATGAAAAGAAAATCCTAACTCCGGGTTTAAAGTTAACTGCTGTAAACAAGCCCCATTTATCGAAAGATGACTAAACGATTACTGGAGGATTATGCCACTTGATTTACGCACATTCACCGGCAGTTAAAGGTTAATCGTACATCAAGTAACCAAGAACCATGACTGGATTTGGTGATAGAATGGTCTTTATACCCGGTAGTGACTCGACAATAACGACGCTCATTGTTGGTGGAACATACTTCGGAATACCGTCGACACGCATCGAACCAGCTACGGAGACCTCACAGAAAGCATCCGACTCTAGGACATCGATCGAAGATAGATTTATACACCAAACAAAAAAATAATCAACACATCTAACCACCGAGATAAACAAAATACCAAATAAATAAACCAGTAAAGCGGGCATTAAAATTCTGAGACGAAGATAAAGAACTACAGACAATCGATTGTGCGAAGATACAAATACGTTTTGGGACAAGGCGATTTACATAAAAATGGGAAAACCGTCCGGACAATGAAGTTTCTTAGACATTTCTTGCGAAATGCCGGTCAAACGGTTTCTAACCAATATTTTACATTCTACTTGGCTTTGTTTAAGATTAAGCAGACAGTTCTATCTCCAGCCAAAAAAATACTTGTGACCAGAAAAGAACCATTCATATGCGTAATTTGTATGTCCAATTATTTACAAAATTAAAAAAAACAGGCTTATACCAACAGACTTTAATAAATATATTATTTATTGATTCGGCATTAACTTTGTGGAATTACAAATTATTTATTTATTTAAACTTCATGTACAGAAAATAAAAAGTACATTGGCGGGCTTATTGCTAAAATGCAATATCTTCCAACCGACCAAAGACGGACTAGTGATATTGATCAAAACGTTTGATACCATATATAGCCGTTTGCAATCAGTGGGCAGATAGTACTTGAACATTTAAAAAAACATAAATTACAAATTGACATTTAAAAAGAAACATAAATTACCAAAAGACGATAATAAGGAGGGCAAAGGAAGAAGGGATTTTAGGAAGGAGGGAAGGAAGGAAGGAGGGAAATTAAACACTCGTATATACCAATTTAATGAGTTTATTTATATATACGACTAGTTTCGAAAACTTACAGATGTTTTCATCTTCTGGTAAAAATTAAAACTAACTAACAAAAAATATATTTAATAAATACTTTAATAAAGTCTATATAACTCTCCTTATCATTTATCGTTTATTAAATGATTCGGCAGTGACTTTGTGGTAATATATATCCATTTTAAATTAGGTAAATACCACTATTTCCTAAAATCTATTGTGACACGTATTTCGATATATTCCGCATCATTTTCAAACACCGAAGCATCATTAGCCCTGTAAGTTTGTGTTAAAGGGCTAACGACTTTTGGTAAAGTGATCACTTTACACGCGCGTAACATTCACCATTCTACCAATTTAAGAAGTGTGGTTGTCAATCGTGGGTAGAGTGGCGAATGTTGCACGTGTGTAAAGTGATTTCCTCCCAGCAAATGAGCAAATGCTAACAAGTTCCTGATTAGCCCACACTATATTATCGCTCCTGTTCCCAACACAGAATAAATAAAACATTTTTTCTGGTAGAAGAAACAAAAATCCACTTTATGATCTATAAACCTTGTACATACTAAGCAATGTAAATCATAAATGCACACCCATCTAAAAAAAGTTTTATGCGTTTGTAATAATTTGTTTAAAAAATGTCATTAGTACTCGAAATTACTGTGTATAATTTTTGGTCAACCCAGAAAAAAAACAAATATTAATAAATTCTTTTCAGATTGCACAATATGATTCTTAACACTTAAATAAAAATTTCACACTCCAAAACGTCGTGAAAGGTAAATAAAACAGTTCGTAAAATTTCCGAATTCCGGCATTGAGTTACTCTCGCAAGTCTGACGTTTCCTTTTATTTTTTCTTCCTCCCTTCCATCTCTTCCTGGAGCTAAACCTGCCATAAATCTCCCTCATTCCCCTCGGCGCTGCCCGCCCACTAATGGGGTTACTCGTTAATTTGTTGACGGTCAGAGGCAAACAGGCGTAACTCCAAGATTATTGACAAAGCCCTGATTGCGGCGGAGTCCCTCAGGGATCCGGTCTTGGTCCCTTTCCGTTTTGGACTTGTTGACGACCAGGTACGCCAAACCCGCCAGCCGAGACGGATTATCCCACCGACGTCTGTGTGATTCTTTTCTCTTTTTATTTACCTGGGTTTCGTGTCTTTTTTTATCGCCCTTTCTTCGGCTTATGAAATTAACAGGCCTACTGGAATTTTAATAATGGCTTCCACATTAAGTTTCTCGTCTGTTTTATGTATGTTTTGTGATATGCGTTTCAATATGATTTGGTTATTCATTCGTTTATCTGAAATGCGAATGCTTAGATGGCCATCTGGAGTGTCCCTTAGAGACAAAATAACAAAGGCCTGGCTTTAACAGGCATCAGTAGTAAGGTAGGGGAAAGCAATTGAGTTATCATAATAATTAAAGAAAACACTTCGTTTTTTACCACTTGAGTGGTAAAAAACGAAGTGTTTTCTTTAATTATTGTAACATGTCTTACCACAAAGTTAATGCCGAAACAATAAATGAGTTATCATAATATCAAGCCACTTATTGAACTTTTTACTGTGCAACGGATCTTTTTAGGTAAAATCTGAAGGTTTTTTCTCCATTTGAAAAATATATAGTATATTTAAAAAAAATATTAAACATTATCTTTTCTTCAAAATACAAAAACAGCACTTTCTGCCCTGTAGCGGGTAAATATTAAGTTAAAAATATGCCGCTTTTGCCGAGAGATAGTACATTTTCTGGGCATTCCGAAAATATGCACAACTGAATATTGACGATTTTTGATATATGACGTTGTTGAAAGGAGTAAGCGATATGTACATTGTCTTCTTCTATCTTATTATTTTTATATTTCAATGTCTCTTCAAATCTTATCTCTCTGGTATGGTCTGTCAGCGTGCGAGAGTGAGCTATTTGAAGGATTTAATCGCCTTGGCAGGTGTGACTGTGTTTATACACCAGTGTCATTTCGACACGAGTTCCTCAGAATTTATCATTTTATTATACGCACGCCCGTAATCTGTATAACACGGCATAACAAGTTTTTTAGCCGTCCATATATTTATTTATCTAAATTAGCATATAATTTAAGAAGATCGGATTAGAGGCTGAATTACTACGAGCCGAGGAGCGTCCGGTTCTAACCCATGGACCACCAGACTCGACAGAATATTTCCAAGGTTTAAAAAATAAAATGGCAAAAATAACATATTTTTAACTTACTAGCTAACCGTCACGCTGCTTTCCCCTCAGGGTAGAAAGGGAGAATAGAACGCAACACCAACCTGTCTTTGTAAATAATACGGTGTTTGAAAATTATGCGGAATGCATCGAAACACGTGTCATAGTAGATTTTAAGAAAAAGTGGTATTTACTAAGAAAAATTTTAATTAAAAATTTGTAAATAATCTTCGCTTCTTCCATATCGTAATAAGATCTAGGTTCTGATTGATCTGGTCGTGCCAAGACTTTTTCGGCCATCCTCGTTCTGTTCTCCCGCTCACATTCGCCAAATATACTTTATTAGTCTTTCTCTCTCTATACATTCGCTCATGGAGAATGTTAATTTCAATTTTCACTACGCTGTTTAAACTGCATATATATATATTTTTTTTTTAAATGCTCCGCAGAAATTTATCCGGGCCTCAATGGTTTATGGCGTTTTTTTATGACCACTGAATACCACTTTGTAAAAATGTTAATTTGTTTTTTAATATTAATACAATTATCTGAAGATAAAGGCTACACCACAGCGAAGTTTTAATTTGTAATTATGACTTGTTTGAACGAAAATAATTTGGATATATATGTAGTGCAAGAATGTAATATTCCTATCAAGATAACACTGCATAAATTTAATTCAGTGACCTATGCACTGTTGGTTGCGGATATGAAGGGGATTACATTTTTATTTATGTTATTACATTGAATGAAAAATGCAAAACAATTCGTTATTGAAAAAATTACATTTATTTTAATAATTTGGGCTATATTTTCTAATTAACAAAAATATATGTAATAATACTTCTTCTAATACTGACCCTTATCCGCATCTGATTGTGCATAGGACACTGTATCAAATTGACGTAATATTAACTCGATCTTACGTTATATGGAAAAATAACTCCCATAATGAAAGTGGACAAAACCCAGATTTGTGAATTAGTATTTGGACACACTCAAAATATTGAGAACTAGTCATTCATCGTTCACTTTGTATAATACCATTTGATAATACTACTTCATGACTACCGTTTTCGGAAAACCATTCCATCATAAGGACAACAGTAGAGTTTAACTTTAAGAGAGAAAGAATGATTTGATTTAAAATAAAACAAATTTCCGGTTCGCGACCCCGCGGTTGAGCGCTCCTGTATGACAGCACTGCCCACACTTATTCAAATAAGCCTTGTCTCGCGAGGGTGGCACAAAGCAAGGGCTATTCAAGCGGCGGCCCGCGGACCCATTGTCTATGGATTTATGGTCCCCATTCACGCACAACTGTCATGAATTATTACTTTTCTCTTTGGCCTTCCTTATCCTCTATGGGCCGCCAACGCTCACGACTGATTGCCTCGCCCCGAAGACGGTCTGTAAATGTGCTCGAAACGTCGTGTGATAAAATAAAAATAGCCACAAATTAAATCTTCTTTGTCTATGTTGAGATGTCGATATAAATAACGATCATTTAGACCTGGCACAATCAGGTATGTCAAATACTTGAAAGCGGCCGGGTCAGGAGTCGTAATAATCGTCGGGTATGTATGAGGAGATGCATGAATGTAGAAGAGGCGAATAATGTTTGCAAAGACAGAGTGGTGTGGCGTTCGATTCTCTCTGCCTACCCCTGCGGGGAAGCGGCGTGATAGTTAGTAAGTTTTTTTTCATTTCGACACACTCGAAACATTGTAATCTGGTCAAATTTAATATGTAATAAAAAAATTAAATCATGTTTTTGCGAAAATCCCAGTATATAAAATAGAATATATGGTACTTACAAAAAAAATCAATTATACAACATTTTAAATAAAACAATCACTCAAAACTAGAAACAAACATCCCGAAGATATAAAAATAATTTTAAAATACCCAAATGCAGCGCGAAACAGTACCAACTAAAAAATTTCATATCAGTTCTTTATTAAACAGCCTCCATTTAGAAATTGAAAATATAAAAAAACTCCGCGAACTAGAACTCCACCGACAAGACACACAAGGCGGCTTGGTGGGTCTCTGCAAAAAATATATATTTTTAAATATGTTTTAAAAAATGTCAACAATCTATGTTTTTAAAAATTTAAATAAAAAACACACACAAACACTCAAAAATAAAGTAAACGAACACTAACATATACAGACTATACAATAGAAAACTAAGGAAGATAACTCCCTCTTACCGCGTAAAAATTTATGTTCCCTAGTAATATTATTTTTAAATGTACAGGGTGGGGCATGGCCAATTCCTTATTTAAAAAAAATACACAAAAAGTTATGTCGCACGTTTGCAAAGTGATTTATAAAACAGACCATGACGGGACATAAGCCCTGTAATTACCCAGACTTCCATATTCTTCTTCATGTATGTTGAGATGTCAAATATTTAAAAATAGGAAATGCATGGGCGAGTGCAGCATCGAAGATCAGATGAGGTTTAAAAGTACATAGACAGAAACTGTCGCATATAATTTGAGTTCCTTGCATCTTAGGAAAACCAGTAAATCGATTAGTTCACGAAGCGTTTTTGCTGTACCCGTTTTTATCCAAAATTCCAAATTATCTGTCCGGCCGAGACTAATGGATGAATTGTTGAATTTTGGCGGTAAACGTGATCTTTTAGGTTCACAACGATTCATCTTTTTTCGGCTAATACCCGATTTGTCAAGCGGTCACCATCTTAAATGGATCAAAATGATCAAATTTTGTGATCTCTAATTCATCTAAATTCAAACGCAGTCTTGGATATTTAGACCCTTTGATTTGATGATCCATGGTGTTTTGGTCTTCCTCTAGATGTCTTTCGAGGAAGATCCATGGCAATAGCCTTGTTTATAATATATTCAGGTTCTCTATGTGCCCATACCATCTCAATTGCCTTTCCTCTACCTTATAATTGATGTCGGTAAGAAGAAGATGTAGTTCGGACGAATTAGGGAAAGGTTTATCATGCCTTCGAATCATGTTATCTTTCTGTAGCATCCAGATCCATGGCGATCGCCTTGTTTAAAATATGATCAGTTTCTCTGTGTCCTATGTGCCCATACCATCTCAATTGTCTTTCCATGGATAAAATGATATCTTCCGCTATCTGGCTCCATCGCGACTTATCGTCTTTGTAGACTGCTGGGATCAGCTCTCCTCGTCCTAAGATTGTAGGTCCTTCTATCATGGGGAACGTCACCTAGGCCCTAGGCCATGCCTTCAATCATGTTATCTTTATGTATTATACATGATTTTTTTGATCTTCCTCTAGATGTCTTTCGAGGAAGATCTATGGCGATTGCCTGATTCACAATATAATCATTTTCTCTGCATCCTATGTGCCCATACCATCTCAATAGCCTTTCCTCTACCTTACTTTTGATGCCTATTACAGCTAAGCTTCCACGAATGCGTGAACTCTTTAGTTTGTCTCTCAGGAACACTCCAGCTGACCATCTAAGCATTCGCATTTCAGCAGTGTTGAGATGTCATGTAAAAAATATTCGTTTGAAACGTTTCGCTACTTGTGCAAGTTCTTTACCAATCTCATCGCCGATAGGGCAAAAGGTGACAGCGGTCCATTTGTCGTCTTAAAATTTGGTTAGTCAAGGTTTTTTTGGCCCAATTATTGTCGTGCAAGCGAATTGTCACATGCTTAATGTAACCGGGATATTTTTCAACACGGTCCATTCTCGATTCGGTCCGTGAGTGCTTTTGTAAGTTCCTAAATGGTCGGAATGTAGAAAAAAATACATGAAAAGAATCGCTGTTCCGATATTTTGTATGTGGCCAAACTAATTGGATTACGATGAAAAAAATATGTTGAAAAACCAACGTTTTAAGTGTATTTTTGACACTTTAATTTTGTTGTCAAATCAGCCGATTCGGCTAGAATGCACAGACTTTTTAATAAGAATAATAACAATTAATATGGAAAAATTATATACTGTACTTAACGCCATTTTTGCTTTATGATTTGTGTATTATGTTGTGAAATTACAAAAAGTCTTTAGGATTAGAGACTGTTTGCGACCCGTCGAAATTTGTTGTACGATACGTTTTTAGCAATTTATAATATTAAAAAAAAATAACTAACAGAATTGAATATAACTTTGTTTGCTTAAAATACGTTTTAAAAAACAGCTTTATCCTCAAGACTACTTACTAATTTGAAACGACTAGTTTCGAAGAAGAGGCTGTTGTTTGTTTGAAATCCATCAAAACTTATAATACAATACTAGTTATTTTATAAGAAAGAAAGTTTTTGACTTAAAAAATAGGAAATTCAAATTTTGCTTCAATCAAACAGCTCCTTCTTCAAGACTAACTTGAAACTAGTTAGTCTTGAAGACGAAGCTGTCGGACTGAAGCAAACTTTGTGATTTTCTAAAATTAAATGAATAAATAATAATAATAAACAACTACTACCCCCTCTTCAACCTTCAACGTCCCAAGGACCCAACTCTAAAATTTAGAATACGCTTCACATACGGTGTTTGAAAATGATGCGGAATGCATCGAAACACGTGTCACAGTAGATTTTAAGAAATAGTGGTATTTACTTAGTAAAACATTAATTAAAAATTGTTACTACTAGTCTTGAAGAAGAGGCTGTTTGCTTCGAAACCCGTTGAAACTAGTGGTATGATAAATAGCGATTTTATAATAAACATAGTTTTAAACTTATAAAATGAAAAATCACAAAGTTTACTTTAAATTTTAATTACGTAACACGGCGTCTTTACCTGACCAATTATATGAACAAATATAACATTATGTTGAACAAATTCAGACCATTTTTTTGGGCAGACTTCAATGCCGCCAATTTTTTTTGGTCGTCTCTTTTGTCGAATGTTTGAAGGCGTTTAGCCACACCTATTCAGCCATCAATTCGAACACTTTCGAGAATCCTGGCGGATAATAGCCGGATCCTTGCTGATTTCACGGACTTTACATTGTTTTGATGCGCATACCAAAGGGTTGCAGGGGGTCCTTGTTTATATATAGAGTCCGAAGCCTCCTTTCTACGATTTGACAAATATCCTTTGTAATTTACAACATTTTGAGTGTGTCCAAATATTTGTTTATTAAACACACAAATCTGGATTATCTCCAATTATAGAAGTTATTTTTTAATTGTTATATAAAGTCCGAAGCCTCCCTTCTACGATTTGAAAATATCCTTTGTAATTTACAACATTTTGAGTGTGTCCAAATACTTGTTTATCAAATACACAAATCTGGATAATCTCCAATTATAGAAGATAGTTATTAATTGTTGGGTACTATATACAAAATTAAACATGGTTATTGGATTGAATTCTACTTTTATTTACATATATAGGATAATATGTGACGCGTTTCGTCTTATTAAGACATTATCTAACACTCTGATTAATAAGACGAAACGCGTCACATCATATAAGTATGTAAATAAAAGTAGAATTCAATCCAATAACTGTGTTTAATTTTGAATATATTACATAACAATTTAATATGGAATTCTACCAACTGTCTGCAGTTACAATAAATAAGTTATGTTTTATATCAATTTTTGACATCTTAACATAGAAGAAGCCTCCGTAGTGCAATGGTCAGCATGCTCGGCTACCGTTCTGGAGGTCCCGGGTTCGATTCCCAAGGGGGGTAAAATAAATATAAGTGATTTTTTCACTGTAATATTTATTCAAAATTACCATGGACTGGTACCTGAAGCGGAGGGCTGATCACCTTTCCTTCATGTATAAACGGTCAAGATAACACTGCGTTTATATGACACAGTGCCCTATGCACCATTTGGGTGCGGATAAGGGTTTTATTTATATAACATAGAAGAAGAATATGGAAGTCTGGGCATTGACGGGGCTTAAGACCGTTATGGGCTAGTTTTAGAGATCACTTTACACACCTGTAACATTCGCCAATTCTACCCATGATTGACAACCACACTACTCAAATTCTTCGGTTCAATCAGCGGGTATGTATGAAGAGATGCATGAATGTGGAATAGGCGCAGATTGTTTGCAAAACCGATTGGTATGGTGTTCTTTTCCCTCTGCCTACCTCTGCGGGTAAGCGGCGTGATGGTTCGTTAGTTTTCTATTTTGAATATTTTAATATACAATATGTATTTTGAATCACAAGGGTCTCTGAAGAAAATTTTCAAAACAGTAAAAATTTGGTTTTGGTAAATTTATTACTATTGAAGATTAACAAAAGATATCTCTGTTAGATAACAATAATACGAACAGGCAAAGAGGGGTCGCCACGTCAAAAATAAATAATGACAAAAAGAATATTATACAAAATGAAACTCGTCGAAAAAACCCAGACGGTCAGAAGGAAAAAAAATCCAACAATGGTAGGAACGAGGAATAGAGCAATATAGATGAAGAAAAGATGTATTGGAGAGAATGAGAATTGAATTTGGTAGAAAACCGTGCAGTAAGGATGTACAAACATTTGCAACAACAAAAGGATATGCAGAAAAAAGGATAATATTGAAAAACAGGTAGTTAGAGAAAGCTGTGAAGGACCAAAATTGTTTGAATACCCTACTAAGTACATAATTGCATTATTCATTCATTTGGCATCATCTTTACGGAATTACATTATAATTAAAGGGTGTATGGATGCGCGGAGCGAATGAATAACGAGAGAATGACTAAGAAAGTATATCGCTCACTCCTTTTAACAAAGTCATAAATAAAAAACTAAATTTTTCAGGAGATCGTTTTTAAAGTTTAAAAATATAATAAAATGTATTAAAAATACATATCAAACCACTTATTGAACTTTTACTGTGCAACAGATCTTTTTAGGTAAAACCTGAAGGTTTTTTCTCCATTTGAAAAATATTAAGTAAATTTAAAAAAATAATTAAACAATACCTTTTCTTCAAAATGCAAAAACAACACTTTCTGCCCTGTAGCGGGTAAATTGTGTTAAAAATATGCCTCTTTTGCTGGGATCTAGTACATTTTCTGGGGATTCCGAAAACATGCACAACTGAAAATTGACGATTTTTTTATACATGACATTGTTGAAAGGAGTGAACAATATGTGATCATATGCACGACCAGATCAATCAGAACCTAAAATCTGGTGGTGTCAGAGGCCATGTATAACTAGATGTGTGGATGTGAAGGAAGCGAGGAGTGTATGTCGGGACTAAGAGTGTGGCGACCATCCTCTTGGCCTTCCCCTGCGGGGAAACGGTGTGATAGTTATAGTAGTAGTAGGAAAACTTAAAACTTAATTTAAATTAAAAAATAGATATGTGTAGCGCATGCATTGATTTGTAATATTTTTGTAACTATATTAAACAAAAAAAAATAGTTAGAAAATGGCGCTATATAACTTATCCAAAACTATTTTTGGGCAAATTGCCGAGATGTCGAAATGAACCTGTATTTCACAGACATTGTCGCCAGCGCGTCATGCTTCTAGGAATCAGTGAATGGGCCCACATTGTAAGTCCCTTAGACCGGCATTGTGGGGCCCGGCTGGTCCCCTTCAAGCGAGGCCCTTTGTTCAACTTAGACCTTCCCCGTACCCAGCCATAGACACCGTTCCACCTGCGGAAGACCTGCGGCGCACCTGATAAGGGACGTCTTGAAAGTTAGGCGATATCTAGTTTTTCCCATTTAAAAACATTGTTAACTTTGTGGTATGGTAATATAAAACTGTCGTACATTTTTTGACATCTCAATGTAGATGAAGAAGAATTTGGAAGTCTGGGTATTTACAGGGCTTAAGAGGCTGCTTAGTAATAATAAATTTGGATAGTATTTTTAGAGCTATTTTTACAATATACTACATCTAGGACGCTTCACTGTGAATGAATTGGAAATAAGAAGGTATTAGAAATGATAAAGAAAAGAAAAGGGTTTTTTTTCTAAAGATCATCTCACTCTCACTATTTATAAGTACTGGTGGAAGAGCATTCCATGCCATCGGTCCCGCAACAACAATGATTAAGTGATCAGTTTTCACACGTGCAATATTCACTTTTCTACCCATGATTGACAAACACACTACTAAAATGTTTGGAGCTTCTAGATAAATGATCATTCTCATGATTACACATGAGTGGTATGTTTTCTTCAGCACATATACCATACCTCCTCTGACAGGTCATAAGCTTTGTAAATACCCAGACTTCCATATTTATCTTCATCTATGTTGAGATGTAAAAAGAAGAAAACTCCGATTTGAGATCAAGTATTCGGACACACTCAAAACGTTGTCAAATTATATTGATGCCCACCCAGTTGGGAATCGATTATTAGACCGCATGTACGACAGATAGACGTTGCAACCGCTACGCTACGAAGGTGTTCGTGTTGCGTTCGATTTCAAAAACATGAATCATACCATTGCCCGTTATAAATCACTTTAAGTCGATTGGTTTCCAGGAATGGTTGTTCGTGTGCGATTTCTAATTGGCCAAGTGATTGACTCAACTATACCTGCAGCGGGCAAAACCGGATCCAGGGTAGAACCTTAGGCTGATCGGAATTAAAATACCTCACTTCCGGAAGACGATCGGTACATATATTAGACATGGGTGATCGAATTAATAAACCGAATGAAATCTTCTTCTGTATAATGATTGGTTTGTTTCTTTCATGGTCAGTCTCCACCTGTCTCTTCAACTCGGCGTACCCACTAAAACGCATGTCGGAGATAATTTGGTCCATGCGGGGTCGTCCCCTGTAGATTGTGCCTTCGCACATGCCTTCCACATGCCGAAACCTCTTCTAGTGAAACGGGAGGCCTGTTGACGACAGTCAATAGTCAGGCTTCTCCTGAGGAGTTTTACATGGTTTTCTCAAAGCGATGATCAAATGGTGACAAGTCCCTGATTGGCCCACACCAGATTATCCCTCCCGTTCCCAACACAGATTTAAAGAAAACATGTTCTTAGCTAGAAGAAATCAAAATCCACTAATTTATCCATAAACCTTGTACTTAATCAGTAATATATATATTAATATATATATATATATATATATATATATATATATATATATATATATATATATATATATATATATATATATATATATATATATATATATATATATATATATATATATATATATATATATATATATATATATATTGACTTTTAGCATATCCCTCATATTTTGCACCAAGTTCCTCAATCTTCCCATCTCGCCCATAGATCGAATAATGCCTTTTTTCAAGACCTTGATCTTCATAGAAATTTCTCAATAGCGAAAACGCCGGTGTTAGAAAGGCGTTCTGTCGCATGTTTGTACTTATATCAACATAATAATATTGTGCCACCCCTGTAAAGGAAGGATGTGGCATTTTATATAATGTATTTCACGCGTCAATTCACAGGTTATTTTGACAATATCGTTGAAATAGAATACGAAAATACAATACGATTGAATTTTTACGCGTTTTCAAATTTGGTGGATTATATCACCCTTACGATAGGATCGATCAATTGCTTATTTTATTAATTTGAGTGCCCACGTTACGGTTAGATTAATAATTAGTTATTTTTAATATGAATCGGTTATTATTAATAATAACCGGTTATTATTGATACTGACCGGTAAATGCGATTGAAATACTCAAATCTCATCATACATTTTCAAACCCTTGTACATTAAACACTTTGCGACACTGTTTTGTTTTGTTTTTTAAAAATGGCAGTCTTATTTTATCCTTATTTTTAGTATAATGTTCATGATTTTTTTTGTTTAAAAGTACTTTATCTTATGTTTATCTATTATTTTATGTTTACTTTTTGTTTCTCTATTAGTGTATTCATTAGTGTATTTTTTTATTACATACTGTATATATGCATTATGTTAAAGACATAAGTCGTTCAATAAATAAAAAAATAATAATAATCATAAAACCCTTATCCGCACCCCAATGGTGCATAGGGCACTGCTTCATATAAACGCAGTGTTATCTCGATCGATTACACATGAAGGAAAGGTGATTAGCCCTCCACTTCAGGTACCATTCCAGGGTAGTATTGAATAAATATTACAGTGAAAAAATTACTAATATTTATTTGACCCCCCCTGGGAATCGAACCCGGGACCTCCAGAACGGTAGCCGAGCGTGCTGACCATTACACTGCGGAGGCGGACAAAATAAAAATAAGTAAAAGTAACATTTAAATTATAAAATGGAAAATAACAGAATTAGTGCTTCAAATATAAATTATATAATTTTAACTAGTTAGTAAGGCCTTGACAATGTTCATAATTAACTAATTTTATTATTTTTTTATAAATTTTTCCAATTTTGTAAATAATTAGTATTTTCCATCGATTTTTTTGTTTGTTTTTTTTCGCCTCGCATGGTTCGCGAGCCACAGTTGTACTGTCGCTGGCGCGAGCAGCATTGATGAAGTTGTTACTTAAATAAATTAGTCCCGATTACGAGTCGCTAGAAGTCTCGGGACATTTATTCGGTAATTTGTCCCCAGATAAGTTTTGTGTACAATTTGAACATCTATACAACATCCTGTCGTATATTATCGCAAGTAAAGAATGTGAGCGTCCACGAGAAAAAAACAAGAACATTTTTGAAGTGAAATTTCTTAGGCGGCGATTTGATAATCGATAATTGGACGAGAATTGAGAGTGAATTGAATGAAAGCGTCACGTTAATTAGTCACATTTCATTTATTGATTCGGCAGTCACTTTGTGGTAAAATCTATCCATTTTTAATTAATGTTTTACTTTAACATTAATTAAAAATAGTCACATTTCGTTACATGAGAGAGAAGAAAGATACACCGTAGAGTGAAAGAGAATTATAGGTAAACGTTCCTAGCGTCCTTCACATACATACATCTAGCCATGCATCCGTATGAGGGAACGCACAAAAATACATATCACGCCACTTCTACACAGGGGTAGGCAAAGAGAATAAAACGTCACACAAATCTGTCTTTGAAAACAATATTCGCCTCTTCCACATTCATGCATCTCCTCATACATGCCCGCCGATTATTCCGACTCTTGACTTGACCACGCCCAAGTATTTGATATGACATGATTTTATATATTATATATTCATGACACGTTTTCCCCGGCCTTCGTCTGCTTTCTTACCTACTTGCTTTGGTTTATATTAGTATAAATATATACATACATATCCCTCACTCCTTTCAAGAACGTCGTAAATCACAAATCGACAATTTTCAGTAGTGCATGTTTTTGGAATGCCCAGAAAATGAACTACATCCCAGCAAAAGCGGCATATTTTTAGCTTAATATTTACCCGCTACAGGTCAGAAAGTGATTTTGCATTTTGAAGAAAAGGTATTGTTTAATTATTTTATAAATATACTAAATATTTTAAAAATGGGGAAAAAACATTCAGGTTTTACCTAAAAGATCTGTTGCACAGTAAAAAGTTCAATTAGTGGCTTGATATTTATTTTTAAAACATTTCGTAATATTATTAAACTTTAAAAACGATCTCCTGAAAAATCAAGTTTTTTTGATATGTGACGTTGTTGCAAGTAGTGAGCGCTATATTTACACATTTTCAATGTTGTATCTTCCGTATGGTAAATATTCCAGTATCTGATTGTCGTTTGGCGCTCTATCCTCTCTGCCTACGAATGCATGTTTATTATTTCAGGCAGGTAGGTTCTTTTGTGGTGGACTTCCACATAGGTATTTCTTTCGGGCGTTGAAAATATTTGGCCAACTTCCAAACTCGTAAAAAAAAAACTCCGCCATTTCACGAGTGTGTTCGTATTCTCCAACATGTTCGAGTCGTTCCGTTCTGCCATTTTTCCATCATCGTGTCATCATCGAGCAAATGCCGGCATTTATTGGAAAATAAAACGGTTTTATTTATTATTTTGAAAAATAAATTATAAAGTTTAGAGTTATTGATAGGTAAGGAGTTAAAAAAATTATATATATTTTTAAGTTCTCTTTGCTGTGAGCGTTGGATCTTTTTTAAAGTATGTAGGCTGCTAACCTTGCACACCAACCCTCCTCCTTTCTCATCCGGGTTGGGACCGGCAATGGCGGAGTTTGACTCCATCCAGACTCCCCCACATCGCACTGTACGGCCAACCCCATGGTAGACGACTCCCGGGCATACCACCAAAGAGATGGGCCGATAGCTGGGAATCGACCTCGCAGGAGGCTAATCCCTCTTAAAAACAGGCCGCAAGGCCTATAATAATAATAAGAAGAAAAAGATATATATATATTTTTTTCAATATACATATTTTCTAAAATAAAGTCAAATTCCAATATATATCGCTTGTGGAAGCACAACCGCCTTCTAAATTTTCAATACATTGCTCACTCCTTTCAAGAACGTCATAAATCAAAAATCGAAAATTTTCAGTTGTGCATGTTTTCGGAATGCCCAGAAAATTTACTATATCCCAGCAAAAGAGCCATATTTTTAACGTAATATTTACCCGCTACAGGGCAGAAAGTGTTGTTTTTGCATTTTGAAGAAAAAGGAATTGTTTAGTTATTTATTTAAATATACTCAATATTTTTCAAATGGAGAAAAAACCTTCAGGTTTTGCCTAATTAGATCTGTTGCATAGTAGAAAGTTCCATAAGTGGCTTGATATTCATTTTTAATACATTGTATTATATTTTGAAACATTAAAAACGTTCTCCTGAGAAATCAAGTTTTTTGATTTATGACGTTCTTGAAAGGAGTGAGCGACATGTTAAAAAAAAAACTATTATAGATTTATGTATATCTATCTATATTCTAAAAAAAATTGTCCAGCTCCTCGTGCAGCCGGTCGCTTACTGAATTCTATGTTTACGACTTAGGCCTTAATATTCTTGCGGTAATAATTTTCAATGACGCGACACCAAATTACGCTGTCGGACCTTATCAATACTACAAGTATCAGCCGAGCCAATTTTGAGCATAATGAACCATTGTCTATTGGCAAGATTGGCTTTGAAATCGTTCAAATGTTCTTGTTTTCAGTTTGAATGATAATATAACGCACGTAATATTATCATTCCCTTTGAAATAATGATTTCGCCTAATCGGTATACGGCTGTCCAAACTCAAAACACAGTAAGGGACAATTTTTTTGTAGTATGTTTTTTTTGCATTTTTGGACTAAGTAGATTCTACTTAGTCCAAAAATGCAAAAAAAACGTACTACAAAAAATGTCCCTTACTGTGTTTTAAAATTGGACGGCCGTATAGTATAATACACAAGACCTCACTTTGCGTCGTAGATACGCTCCATAATAAAGCGACGCAAATTGAAACAACGCAAAGTGAATTGATATTTTCTATTGGAAATCATATAAACATCAAAGATAGGTAACCGTATTTTTCATTCAGTCCGTAAATGTTAAAAAAGATAATATTTACATAACATAAAATAAAATAAAATATTTTTACTATTTATTTTTTGACATCTCATCAAAGATGAAGAAGAATATGGAAGTCTGGGCATTTACGGGGTTGACGACCGTCATAGGCTGTCTTAAGTGATCACTTTACACACGTGTAACATTCACCAATTATTGCCATTATTGACAACCACACTACTAAAAGTTTTTTTAGTTCTTTATATATGAACCAATTTAGAAACATTGTTCTTGAATCACTAGAGACATCTATTGGTGAGATGTAAAGAAGCTTTTTATTAAGCAGAAACTCTTAAGAGTTTCTGCTTAATAAAAAGCTTTTCTTCATTATCACCAATAGATGTCTCTAGTGAAGTTCTAGTGATTCAAGAACAAGGTTTCTAAATTGGTTAAAATATATTGAACTTCCGGGAATTTGAGTAGTGTGGTTGTCAATAATGGGTAGAATTGGTGAATGTTGCACGTGTGTAAAGTGATCACTTAAACCAGCCTATGGCGGTCGTCAGCCCCGTAAATGCCCAGACTTCCATATTCTTCTTCATCTTTGATGAGATGTCAAAAAAAAAATAATAAAAACACTTATTTTAGTATTATTTTTTGACATCACATCAAAGATGAAGAAGAATATGGAAGTCTGGGCATTTACGGGGCTTACGACCGTCATAGGCTGGTTTAAGTGATCACTTTACACACGTGTAACATTCACCAATTCTACCCATTATTGACAACCACACTACTCAAATTCTTGGAAGTTCTAAATATATGAACTAATTTAGAAACCTTGTTCATGAATCACTAAAACTTCACTAGAGACATCTATTGGTGAGATGTAAAGAAGCTTTTTATTAAGCAGAAACTCTTATTTTAGTATGTGAGGTCTGAATCCTGGATTATAATCACACTCATATACGAGAAACGCCTGAAAATATAATTTTTATTTTTATTTTAGCTTATAATTTGACCAGATAATTTATTTACAACATTTTGAGTGTGTCCAAATACTTGTTCACAAATCTGGATTATCTCCATTTATAGGAGTATTTTTCATGTTTTTTTTCTTCTTAAAAACAGCTCTCTGTTTGCTGAACAGCTTGTTTTTTATGAGACTAAGTTCCTTGTAACAATTAATATCATTTGCTACCGCACGAGAAACTTTTGCACTGCTTTCGCTATCCGGATCGATTTATAAAAAAAATCTCCTTTGCTTCGTCAATAAGATTCATTGCTTTAGAAATTTGCTGTGAAGTTAAATTTTGACGCTTACTTATATCTAGCGAGCTGTCTTCTTCGTTAGCGACTTCCAAATCCAGTTGCATCAATTCCTCGTTAGACATTTCTTGGTTATGACAACCTAACAATTCATTTATATTCCCCATGTCGATTTTCCGAAATCTAACAAAATTTATGTCTGCCTTCGTCAGCACCCTGGGCTACCGCACTGGAGGTTCCGGGTTCGATTCCCAGGGGAGGGGGTCAAATAAATATGAGTGATTTTTCACTACAATATTTATTCAATATCACCCTGGACTGCCTCCTGAAGCGGAGGGCTGATCACCTTTCCTTCATGTGTTAATGATCAAGATAATACCGCGTTTTATATGATGCAGTGCCCTATGCACCATCGGGTGCGGAAAAGGGTTTAAAAAAATATTAAGAAAATGATTTCCCAGGTGTCATTGCGTGACTAAATGGGGGTTCAAATCAAAATTAAATAATCCACACGGGATTGGATGATAACTTGTATAATTAAGGCCACGTCTCTTGGTCCTTGATTTGGTAACAAAAGTCCTGCACTCCTCTCCTCTTTCCTCCTTCTTCCCCTTGCCCCACCACCAAAGGACCCTAATAAAGGATCTCTTGTCCTGGTTAGCGCACTGCGAAGGCGCTTTACTCTTTTTTGTTCCTCGCATTCCCGTTTCGGCCAGATCTTGAATTTTCTCGACACGCTGTGAAAGAGGCATGAATCAACTCGTGGTAAAAAGCAAAAAAAATAATACTTACTAATAAAAATAAACATTTTTTTTAATTTTTAAGAAAAAATGGCATTTATCAAGTCAAATAATACATATGTAAGTACTTTAATACATATACTTATTTTTTTAATGTAATTCATTATCCTTGCATTTTTTCTTTATTTCTTTCGTTATAGCTTATATTACAACTAATATTTACACTTTATTTACATCATATATATATATATATATATATATATATATATATATATATATATATATATAATATATATATATATATATATATATATATATATATATATATATATATATATATATATATATATATATATATATATATATATATATATATATATATATATATATATATATATATATATATACATATATATATATGTATATATGTATATATATATATATATATATATATATATATATATATATATATATATATATATATATATATATATATATATATATATATATATATATATATATAAATTTTCTTACAGTAAACAAATCATTTATTTTTAAATTCTTTCAGACTCTTTTCATTCTTCATACATTCAGGGATCTCATCATACATTTTCAAACCCTTATACATCAAACAATTTTTGATTCGGTTTTTTTCAACAATGGCAGTCTCATTTTATCCTTATTTCTAGTAATATGTTCATGAATTTTTTTTAAAATCTATTTTATCCTTAAAATATTTAGGTAATTTATCGTTAAAAAAATTATATTTAAAGATCAGCATATTATATTTTAGTATTTTTTTTTATATATAACCAGTTGAGTTTTTCTCTTATTTTCTCTATTTTTCTTAGGTACTATTCTCATCGCTTTATTTTGTATAATTTCTAATTTATTTAAATTTCCTTCATTTGCTAAAAATAATATGCATTTGTGTGCACATTCTCGCTTTTTCTTTATTTGCGAATATGCGCGGTGGCCACATTTCGTCTGTCGTCAAACATAACGTGGCAAACAAGATACTTATCAAATTTAAACAAAAATACTGGAGTATGGATATAAAAGTCAGCTGGAGTGTCCCTTAGAAAAAAAATTAAAATTTCTTTGAAGCCTGGCTGTAACAGGCATCGATAGTAAGGTAGAGGAAAGGCTATTGAGATGGTATGGGCACATAGGACGTAGAGAACGTGATCATATTGTGAACCAGGCAATCGCCGTGGATCTTCCTCGAAACACATTTAGAGGAAGACCAAACAATTCATGGATGCTGCAGACAGATAACATGATTAGAAGGCATGGCCTAGGTGACGTTGTCTATGACAAAAGGACCTACAACCTGAAGACGAGGAGAGCCGTTTCCAACAGTGTACAAAGATGACGAATCGGGATGGAGCCAGGAAGAAGAAGATAAAAGATATCGCTGTTTGGACGCGTTATATATCTGAATATTTCAACCGTTTATTTTAGAAACTGGTCAGACGTCTTCCCGCGTGTGTCCTTGAAGTTTTAATAAATCCACATGGGCCATGGTATCGAGTCGCCCTAAACAATGGCGTCATTGTGACCGAGAAAAAACAGTGCTTCTCTTTATCTCGAAACATGTTTTCATACTCGACCACCAATTTATTAGTTATACCCATAAATCACTGCGTTTAATGGAGTACCGATTCTCATTTTGGATAGTTATTTTTTTATAGCAACCTCGTTATCCGAAGTGCCTTCAGTATTTTCGTACGACTCGTTTTTTTACTAAAATTATATTTTATCGCATTTTTCAACATCCGCTTCAAACTTTGTTTGTATGAATCATGATATCCTAGTGTCATTAGCTTTAAATGATCGAATCCAATATCAAATCAACAAATGTTTTATCTTTTGCAGAAATCTTTATTTTATTCTATCGCCTTTTTAATTGAAATTATATCGCCTTTTTAATTTTAATTAAAAATCCAAATACTTGAAAGTGGTCAGGTTAGGAGTCGTAACAATCGGCGGGTATGTATGAGGAGATGCATGAACGTGGAAGAGGCGAAGAATGTTTGCAAGGACAGAGTGGTGTGGCGTTCGATTCTCTCTGCCTACCCCTGCGGGGAAGCGGCGTGATGGTTAGTTAGTTAGTTAGCCTTTTTAATTGCATTTTGTCCAAAAAGCTGAAAACAAGATCCACATCCTTCTTCTTTTAGAGTCTTCATTTCTGACACTCGTAGCGAGTTTTTTTGTTTTTTTTTTCTAAATATTTTTTTACTTGCATTTTTTCATGTCCGGTATTGAACACAGGCCTCCCTCTTAGACTTCCACAGTTTTCTGTTGGACGCGACTCTTTTCCAGTGCAAGCCCGTCAACTTTCTTAATGTCATCGGACCATCTTGTCTGAGGCCTACCCACGCTTCTAGACCTCTAGGCCGCAGTCAAGCACCCTTTTCATCCACCTATCTTCAGACATACGTGGCACATGACCTGCCCAGTTCCACTTAAGTTCCGCAACTCTTTGAGCCACATCTGTTACCTTGGTCTTTTCCCTTGTCCAAACATTCGTTTTTCGATACCTAAGGGATATGTTTAGCATCCTTCTCTCCATTTCTCTTTGTGTTATGTATGTAAGCCCCGTAGATGCCCAGACTTCCTTTTTCTTCTTCATCTTTGATGAGATGTCTAAAAATGATATGAACATAATCTCCTTTAATTGGAGATAATCCAGATTTGTGAACAAGTATTTGGAGACACTCAAAATCTTGTAAATTTGTAGCTATTTTAGTTACAAATTTATTAATTTGTAGAACTCCATTTTGATTTATGTTTTAATTTTTAAATGTCAAATAATATGAAAAATAACTCTTATAATTGGAGATAATCCAGATTTATGAACACGTATTTGAAGACACTCAAAATGTTGTAAATTTGTAGCTATTTTAGTTACAAATTTATTAATTTGTAGAACTCCATTTTGATTTATGTTTTAATTTTTAAATGTCAAATAATATGAAAAATAACTCTTATAATTGGAGATAATCCAGATTTATGAACACGTATTTGAAGACACTCAAAATGTTGTAAATTTTTAGCTATTTTAGTTATATATTTACTAATTTGTAGAACTCCATTTTGATTTATGTTCTAATTTTTAAATCAAACACAGTTTTTTTTGTCACAATATTAATTTTGATGTGTTTTTTAATAAAATACAAATTAGTAGACTCAAAAAAATCTGTGTTTGATTTAAAAATGAATACATAAATTTTAGTTATATTTTTCGTAAATTCGTCGTTTTTACTGTGCAACAGATCTTTTAAGGTAAAACCTGAAGGTTTTTTCTCCATTTGAAAAATATTTAGTATATTAAAAAAAAATAACAATACCTTTTCTTCAAAATGCAAAAAACAACACTTTGTGCCCTGTAAATATTAAGTTAAAAATATACCTCTTTTGCTGGGATATAGTAGATTTTCTGGGCATTTCGAAAACATGCACAACTGAAAATTTACGATTTTTGATTTATGACGTTCTTGAAAGGAGTGAGCGATATGTGAGTACACCATGCATAGATTTTTTTCCTCTTGAAGGATGGAAATGTTTAGGGAACGTTTTCTGTTGCCATATCAATATATTATACATATAATATCGATTTCCCTTTATCTACCTCCATTTAACTTATCACACTTATCTCCTCGCCTTGATAACCGTTATTTTGACAGTTGAAGTATGATGGAGCATCTCTGCTCGCGTTCACATCCGCTTTTAACCCTGTTTCTATCAAAACTGTTATCCACGCATGATGAATGAAGGATTTATTGGACGCGTGATTTTGGAGAGGCTACTGTTTGCTTTATCGATACGGCCTCAGGTACTGCTTCGAATAGATTCATATTAACAGCAAAGGGTAGCAACCTGACCACTTTCAAGTATTTCAAATACAGTGAAACCTCTATCTATCGTTTTTGAAGGGACCTTTTCAAATAAACTATGAATGCGGGATAAAGAAGTCAATACACAAGGAGATACGATCGAGTAAAGATACCGTCCTCCCAATCTGCATAACCATTAGTAGGTGGAAATTTCAAGAATACAAGTTTTAGATGTTAATATGTATTTATTAAAAAAAAATACAAAGTTGAACAGAACCCAAAGATCTTCAGACCTCTTCTGCTGTATGCATCACACAAGGTTTCGATAGTCTGTATCCCACACGTTGAAATATTGTCGTCGAATGTAACAAAATTGAGAAAATTAAAAAAAAAAAGTAAAAAAAAAACAGACAAATTATATCAAATATGTAGCATAATTCAAATTATATCAAATATGTAGCATAATTCAAACGATGAATGCGGTAAAATGGTGGATGGAAACGTTCGATGCGATCTATTTTTGTATGATATGAATTCGGGGTAGAAGAAATAAACGACACACCTGGGAAAACGATAGATAGAGGTTTCACTGTACTTGATCATGCCAGAAGGGATAATAGAGGGTCGACGAGATGTGGGCAGAAGGCAGATCTCCTGGCTCCGGAATATACGAGATTAGACGGGGATCAGTACCGTCGAGGCGCTGTTTAAAGCTGCCCAAGACTAGGACAATTTCTCTCAAGTGATAGTCGACGTCAGGTCCCCATCTGACATGTCACGAACAGAAGATCATGCCGGGTTTTCCTCAGACTTCCTCTGCTTCTATTTCCAACTACGTTCCCTTCAATGTCTGAAGTCACAATAAATACGTTCCCTTCATTAATTTGTTTTACCATTATTTTTTCACTCGATCAATTCACACGCTTAAACCATCTCAACACACCTTTCTTATGTCTTGTATATTGAAAGTATTGTTTACTCTGTGGTATAGTGATATAACACTCTCCATATCATTCATCGTTCACTTTGTGTAATACCACATAAAAACCCCGAAACCGGTAGAAATGAAGTGTTTTTAAGTGGTATTATACAACGTGAATGATGAATGATAAGGAGAGTATTACACCTTTCTTAATTTGATAGCCGTGTTCTTCCTTTATTTTCATCTTCTTTCCATTCGCCATTCATCTTTGATTTAGTTGTACTAATTTTGTTTTTTCTGTTTTTACAGGTAAGTCTTGCACCATCAGCAGTTTATAATTTATCGTCTAAGACCATCATTATCGTGATCTCCTGCAGGTATTTTAAATCATTCATTATTTGATTTTATCCTTTGACTATTATTTTGACTGTTGTAAATTTTTGTATTCTCTGAACTTCTCTTTTACACGGTTTCGGAATAACACGACGTAAACACAAATAAGAGGAAAAAAACCAACATTCATTGGTAAAAAGTAACAGTTATTTCTTTATTGTCCGCCTCCGTAGTGTAATGGTCAGCATGCTCGGTTACCGTTCTGGAGGTCCCGGGTTCGATTCCCAGGAAGGTTTAATAAATATAAGTGATTTTTTCACTCTAATATTTATTCAATATTACACTGGACCGGTACCTGAAGCGGAGGGCTGATCACCTTTCCTTCATGTGTAATCGATCGAGATAACACTGCGTTTATATGAAGCAGTGCCCTATGCACCATTGGGGTGCGGTAAGGGATTATTATAGTATATTATAGTTATCATGATCGTTCCGGGTTCGATTCCCAGGGGGGTTTAATAAATATAAGTGATTTTTTCACTCTAATATTTATTCAATATTACACTGGACTGGTACCTGAAGCGGAGGGCTGATCACCTTTCCTTCATGTGTAATCGATCGAAATAACTTATATGAAGCAGTGCCCTATGCACCATTGGGGTGCGGTAAGGGATTTATTATTAATTTCTATATTTTGTACGTTAAAAATATTGTTACCTTTGTGTTATGGTTATATTACACTTCTCTCACTTAATAAAGTAACTGGCCGAATTATAAGCTTAAATAGAAAATTTAAAAAAAAGTTTTCTAGCGTTTCACAAGTATGTAGTGAATAAAATCCAGGATTCGAACCTCACCTACAAATGAAAGAGTTTCTGCTTAATAAAAGCTTTCCTCATCCCACCGTAGATGTCTTTAGTAAACTCTCGCGTACTGAGTTACGAGTTTGATCAATATATCTAGAAGTTTCAAGAATTTCAGTAGTGTGGTTGTCAATCATAGGTAGAATTGGTGAATGTTGCACGTGTGTAAAGTGATCACTTTACACACGTGCAAAGTGAAACCAGCATATTCTTCTTCATCTTTGTTGAGATGTAAAAAATAATGTTAAAATATTAATTCAGTACCATCCGCTGATCTGTCATAGTTTCATTAGTTTTTAGCAGTTTAAATTAAGTTATTTTCTCAAATTCGTCGAACTATGAGTGGCCCTTTTTAGGTACATTACTCTCCGACGGTGATCTTCTTTGAGTGGCCCTTTTTAGGTACATTTACTCTCCGATCTTGATCTTCTTTGTTTTCTAATTCCAAACGGTGCTTTCTTTCGGTCAAGCGCTGAGCCAACACCCTCGGTCCCCTGTTTCTTTGCTCTTCTCGGCCAATATTTGGTCCGAGCAAGCGTCTCCCACCTCTCGGCACACACCTCTCGCATTCTTCCTCCTCCCTGAATTCTCCGAGTCCCGATCAAATATTTGCGTATGCCCACAGACTGACACAGATCATTTTTTCTTTTCTTTTTTCGACTACAACTAAAACAATGACAAAATTACGGAGAACAACACAAAAAAAAACAAATAATTTATCTTTACTTATTTATTTTTTTACAAAAATGCTAATAAAATTAGTGTATAGCCACTCACCGAGATTTTTACGTCTACCGGTTTCGAGACGTACCCGTCTCTTCGTCAGGACAATCACTAACACAGCATGCAAACAATACTACCCTTCACCACCATAGCACCATTTACACACTCAAAACTACACAAAATGTCAAAACACATGCGATTTTTGGTCGACCCGAAGACCAACATGCACTATAGTTTTCAATACAGACATGCGTTACGATCCGAGGTTAAACGTGCAAATGATTTATCATGTAATTTATATTTAAAGCACTTTTTGCAGCACAACCTTGTGATTTTCCATTTTATAATTAAAATGTAACTTTGTTTTAAAATCACTATAAATAATGTCTACCAGTTAGCTTCGAAACCGGTAGACATTATAATTAAGTTATAATATAACATTCATAGTAATTTTAAAACAAAGTTACATTTTACTTGTAAATAATTTATCATTTCTACAGTACAACCACGACTGACATCGTTTACTGTAACTTTTCGTAACTCTATTTTTAATTCAAAACTAACTTACTATATGAATATTACGGTGCTTCACGCCGGGGTAGGCAGAGAGATTAGAACGCCACACCAATCTAACCACACAAAAACAAATAAGTAATCGCTGCTGCAGTACAATCCCGACATTCATAATTTAGTATTTTTTCTCGAATTTCAACAACATATATAAAAAATCATCAATTTTCAGTTGTGCATGTTTTCAAAATGCCCAGAAACTGTACTATTGTATATCCCAGCAAAAGCGGCTTCTTTTTAACTTAATATTTACCCGCTACAGGACAGAAAGTGTTGTTTTTGCATTTTGAAGAAAAGGTATTGTTTTATTATTTTTTGAAATATAAGTACTAAATATTTTTCAAATAGAGAAAAAACCTTCATGTTTTACCTAAAAAGATCTGTTGCACAGTAAAATGTTCAATAAGTGGCTTGATATTTATTTTTAATATATTGTATTATATTTTCAAACTTTAAAAACGTTCTTCTGAAAAATCAAGTTTTTTGAGTTATGTCATTCTTGAAATGAGTGAGCGATATGACATGAGCATCTCGAACGTGTTGTCACATTCGCGAGTGTCACAATATCGTAATTTCGTGATAGCACCGGGTAATGAGTGTGATTTCTCCGAGTCGATGCTGCGGGCAATGTGTGCGGAGACCTGACTTGGAGTTTACTGCTGGCCACAACCGGTTTCGCCGTAAATGCCAAAATAAACTGCGCTCTTTATGGGCCCATGCGCGCTCAAGGGTGCCTTAACCCTCCGTGCGTGGAAAGGGGTCCAATTGGACCCTTTTTTTTATTTGCGACCAATCTGAATGATGTGGGTGAATTATCAAACAATCTTGTTTGAAATGAGTGATTTATTAAACTACATCATTTGAAATTAGTGAATTATTACACTATAAGTAGGTACTTAAATGGTTTGAAATGAGTGAATTTTCGCACAATACAATTTGGTGAGTGAATTAATTAATACATTTAAAATCATAGTTTAAATTGCGTGATTTTTTGCACTTTATGTAGTATAGCTTGAAATGGTAAATAATCATACTATATTGATTAGATTAGATTAGAAATTAGTGAATTATCTTACTATATGGTTTGAAATTAAAAAAATTCAAATCATATAGTTTGAAATGAGTGAATTATCGCACTATATAGTTTGAAATAAGTATATTATCTTACCACATAGTTTAAAATGAGTGAATTTTCGCACTACTGTAATGAGTGAATCATCATACTATACAATTTGAAATTAACAAATTCTCAAATTATATTGTTTGAAATAAGTGAACTTATCGCACTACATTGTTTGAAATAAGCGAATTTTCGCACCATATAGTTTGAAATGAGTGAATTTTCATACTATCCAGTTTGAAATTAATATATTTTAACACTATATAGTATAAAATGAGTGAACTATCGGACTATATGGTTTGAAATAGGTGATTTTTTGTACTATCTAATTTGAAATGAGTGAATTCTATATTTATATACATAGTTTTTAATGAGAGATTTTATAATTCATACTTCGAATTCATACTTCTCGTATAAAGCTTATCATCGAAATTATCACCAATCTGATGGTGACGATTTTTTTGTTTTGCCAATTAAACACTTGCATTGACGCATAGGGCACTGCACCGAGTGTTGCAGCGATATCTTGATCGTAAATAAACGAATTCAAGGTGATCAGGCAAACGTCAGATTAACGTATTTCATGGCTTGTCATAATTCAATATTCATTTTATCTCATTGTGTAATAAATAACATTTAGACCTACTTTTTTTATCGTAATATTATCCGAAAGATAACGTCACAGTCAATTTTATTGTATAAGTATGTATTTATTATCGTGTGATATATTTATTGTAGAAAACTTTTGGCTTGTATACAAGTTATTGTAAAATCAGTGTTATACGATATGGTTTTTTAATGCTTCGTCCAATTTTAATATTCGACTAGGAAAACAGGGCCACGTCATAAATCAAGAAAAATCCATAGTTATTACCATTATTTCTTAAAATCTATTGTGACGCGTGTTTCGTTGACGCAATTGATTTTAAGAGATAGTGGTCTTTACCAAGTAAACGATTTTTTTAATTAGTTATTTACTTTACGAATGTACTTATAATTTAAGTACATTCGGCTAATAGATTTTGTGTAACCGTTCTTTCTTCACTCATTTGTTCCACACGCCAAAACTATCTCAACAAACCTTCCTTAATTTTGTTTAATATGCTTATCTCAGCCTTGCATTCTTTTTTTCTACCTATAATTCTTCTTCATCCTTTTTATCATTTTCATATCATAATCCATATTTGTATAAGCGCCCTTGAGGTACTATTTTACGAAAATGGCGCTATACAAATCCAATATTATTTTTATTATTACCCCTGCAAGACAAAGCGTGATGTATATGTACTCGAATACATGTACCATGGAACGATGAGTATATTTAAAAAAAAGAATCCCAGTCATATATATAATCAAAGGGACAATCCAATCTTGATATATAAACATTTAAAATTACTGTCGGTACGTGGAATATTGTGGATGAGTATCATCGTTGAATAACAAACTAGACAAAAATATCGAAATCTTTTAGTACACAACCATGATACACAATTTACACACAACGAAGGTTTGATAGTCCCAAGAAGTGACAATACATATGGGAGTCGGAACACTGCAATATATCGTCCCGAACGTTTTTAATTTGTTGCCGACGGATATTAGAGGTCAAAATGAAATATGGAACAAAGGCAAAGAATGGGTAAATTATCAAGAGTTAATTTTATGAAAATTGTAAAATGTTTATATTCTTAATTTTTCTCTCTTTTTTTGTGTATATTAGGTTAAAATGGTTAGAAACAATAAAATATGTATTTAAAAAGAACTCCACCGACAAGACATACAAGGTGGCTTGGTGAGTCTCTGCTAATATATTTTTTTTTATATTTAATATGTTAAAAATTGTGATTTAAATAAATGTATACAATTTAAAGAAAAAAGAGGTGTGTTTTGGCATAAATTGTGTACTTTCACACATGTGATTACTTTAGCACCGACATTAGTGACCAAATGGCGCCTGGCATAGTCGGACAGTCCGATGGCCCCAATAAGGGTCACTTTGGTCGACGGGTCCTTACCGACCGCTTTTATTGGCTTGCGCTTTACGACACAGCTCTGTGCTCCTGCGGTTCGACCTTATCAGTTATTGAGTTCGTTTTATTATCATTCTGTTGTAAATCAAATTTTTACACGTGATAAAAAAACATGTGATAAAAAATACCAACAAATGTCGGAGTTACGTGTAACGCGTAATAAAAGAGCGTTTACACGACTGACAAGATTAGAAAAATACAAACAAAATATCGGATAATATATAAATATATATTTTTATATATATATATATATATATATATATATATATATATATATATATATATATATATATATATATATATATTTTTTTTTTATATATATATATATTATATATATATATATATATATATATATATTATATATACATATACATAAATATATATATATATATATATATATATATATATATATATATATATATAATTTATAAAATTTTAGTTAAATGAACCACTGTATCTTGGATTACGCACTCAATCAAATTATAAACTGTTGCGATGTCACAACATTTTGGGTGTGGGCAAATGTTCACTTATCTGCGTTTTCTCCACATCTCGACATAAATGAATAAGATAATAGACGTCTGAGTTTTTACTGGTCTGGAATACAATCAAAATGCGATCTCTCTGACGAATGCGCGTCAAAATAATGTATGATAGATTTTTAGATGATAAATTAAGTTAAAGCAAGGCTGAGATAAGAAGCATTATCAGTGAAATTAGGAACGGGGTATTGTGATGGTTCAGAGTTGTGAAAGGATGAATAAAAATGAGGCGAATGTAGTGAAAAATAGAAGTAGAGGAAGACTAATGAAAGCTTGGGCGTGATCAGGTATTTCAATTATTTTAGTGTGGTCAGGTCAGGAGTCGGAATAATCAGCGCGTATGTATTATATGTATGAAGATGCATGGATGTGGAAGATGACAATTGATGAAAAAAATCATCAACAATATTTCTCTCAAACCTTTTAAAAGACATATTATTGATGTCTATTTAATTAGGAACTTCATTGCACATATGCAAATTGTGGTCAAAGAATGGCATCGTTTTTATTCTAAATGTGACTCTGCCCGCTGCTCCCCCTCGCCACCGCTTTGTTTGAATGGGCGTGCACTCCGTCGGCATTTCCGCTGTGTGGATGTGCGCGCCTATTTTCGGACTGCCGCGTACGCTCAGCGCATGCCCTCTGCTTTTCATCTCAAATATCGGAATTACATTACTGTAGGTACCGGCGATGGGCTCAGAAACCTTCTTCTTCCTTCCCTCCTTGTAGATCTTTGCTTGATTATTATAACGTCCACTGGTTTCGACGCAAACGGCTTCTTCCCCAAGATAAATTGCTGTCTTTAGGCTACTTTCTGCTTTTCATCTAAAAAATCGGAATTACTTTAATGTAGGTACCGGCGATGGGCTCAGAAACCTTCTTCTTCCTTCTCTCCTTGAAGATCTTTACTTGATTATAATAACGTCCACTGGTTTCGACGCAAACGGCTTCTTCCTCAAGTTTAATTACTGTCTTGAGGCTTTGGAGGTCTTCCAGGTGGTCCTATTATATTTATAGTTATAGTTTATGTCTTATATAGATCTCAGTCTATATAACACGTAAGCTGACTGTTATAAAGTCAATATATATCTTATTTTAACCTTATTATAACATCTAATGGTTTCGACGCATACGGCTTATTCCTCAAGATTAATTACTCTCTTGGACTGAGACTACTTGGGGAGGAGGCTGTTTGCTTCGAAACCCGTCGAAACTTGTAATATGATGTATAGTTTCTGCTTCTTCTTCCTACTTATAGATCCTCGAATCTGTCTGTTCCGTCATCTGTCTCTTGTGACGTGGACTGCAGCCGGCATAGGAAATAAATAACAATAGAAATACTTCATTCTTCATCGTCCCAAGGACACAACTCTAAAATCAAGACTAAGCTACTTAGCTTCTCATTCTGTGTTTGAAAATGATGCGGAATGCATCGAAACACGATTCACTATATATTTTAAGAAATAGTGGTATTTAAGCAAAACTTTAATTAAAAATGTATTTTTTTTTATCAATTGTCTTCGATACATCTGTATCACAACATTGTTTAACTGTCGATTAGTACACAATGTATGCGTACAGTGTGGTCGCATACAGCATGTATGGAGTCGAATGGAGTTCTCCCCATTTAGCGCGAGACATGAGCCTTGTTTATACGGCGTGTGTAATAACACATTATAGATTTGAGTTCGTTCAGTGTTAAGGTTTCAGCGTGTTGGCCGACACGTTTCCGAACATAAATATATACCTAATTTTGTATATGTAACCGGATTCCACGCCTCTTCAACTGTGGCTCGCGCTCGCCGATTTGTATTTTTATTTTTTAAAAAGACCCAGACTTCCGTATTCTTTCTCATCTCTGTTGAGATGTCAATACTATAAATAACTCATTAGGTGGACAAATCTAGATTGATGAACGTAAATTTGGACACATTCAAACTATTATGAATAAAATTACCGGTCAAATTTAAAATATTTTTTTAAGCGTCTCTTAGCATTTAAAATGATTCGGGAAAAATCATACATATATTTTTTTGTAAGAGAAATATTTGTGTTTTTATTATTTACACAAATTTTTAAATTTCATACTATTTCTGTGGGCCTAAGCGGCTCATTATTAGAAATAGGTATCAAATTGTGGTAGAGTGGATTCGAACCGAGAAACTCTGACTTAAGATTCCGCGACACTATCCACGAGACCACAACCCGACTTTCGTCGATTCGTCAAAAATCTCCTTCTTCTTGGTTTAGGCCCAATGGTGCATAGGGCACTGCATCGTATTGATGCAGTGTTATCTTGATCGTAACTTACACGAAGGCAAGTTGATGAAGATGTTTTTTTTTGCATACAAAATATTTTTCAAGTGGATGAAAAACCTTCAAGTTTTACCTACAAAGATCTGTTGTATAGTAAAAATTTCAATAAGTGGCTTGATATTTATTTTTAATACATTTTATTATATTCTTAAACTTTAAAAACGATTTTTTTTATATATGACGTTGTTGAAAGGAGTGCGCGATGTGTGATTGAGGTCCCGTCCCACATGTTGAGGGTCTCTGGGGAAAACGCCGTAACGAGTCCGTTCGGCTAGACATTAACCAGCGCGGAGCGTCTGCCTATGCACGCGCCGGACATGGTACTATGTAGCATACATGTATGCATGTTTCCATCTCGCTTACTCAAATTATCTCTACTCCTGTCTTCACGAGTGATTTAACCCATTTTAGAAGTCCTACGACGAAAATGCAAGTCCATGTAGTTTATTATTAATTAATTAGCATGCACAAAAAATATTTTATGAAAACATTACAGTAGTAGGATTCCTTTCATATGTTGGTTGTGATTTGATAGATAGAACATAGATGAAGAAGAATATGGAAGTCTTCCATATTCTTCATCATCTATGTTGAGATGTCAAAAAAAAAATTTTTTTTTGAACCCCAATGGTGCATAGGGCACTGTGTCATATAAACGCAGTGTTATCTTGATCGTTTACACATGAAGGAAAGGTGATCAGCCCTCCGCTTCAGGTACCAGTCCATGGTAATATTGAATAAATATTACAGCGAAAAAAATCACTTATATTTATTTTACCCCCCTTGGGAATCGAACCCGGGACCTCCAGAACGGTAGCCGAGCGTGCTGACCATTACACTACGGAGGCGGACAAAAAAAATAGTATGAATAATAACTCCTGTCATTGGAGATAATCCAGATTTGTGAACAAGTATTTAGACACACTCAAAATGATAATAAAATTCAATTACGTTAAATTTTACCTGGATTTAAATATTTAAAAAAAATTGAACGCTTTTAATAAACGAATCAATGATTTTTTTTACAAAAATGTTAATAATATTAGTATATAACCACTCACCGACATTTTTATGTTTACCGGTTTCGAGACGTAGCCGTCTCTTCGTCAGGACAATCACTACCACAGCAGCAAACAATACCATTTATGTATTTTATTATACTTGTATTTTATTATGTATTTATTTATTTATATTTTATTATGTACCTACACACGACTAGTTAAAAAAAATAAACAAAGTTTCGAAAACCAACGAAGTTTTAATTTTAGTTTTCGAAATTAGTCGTGTAGAATAAAATAAAACTCATCAATTCGTTTATTACAGTGTTCAATTTAAAAAACAATCAACGTCATTCCACAAAGTTAATGCCGAATCAAAAAATAATACATATTGCTCTCCATTCAACAACGTCATATACCAAAAAACTTGATTTTTCAGGAAATTGTTTTTAAAGTTTAATAATATAATATAATGTATTAAAAATAAATCTCAAGCCACTTATTGAACTTTTTACTGCGCAACAGATCTTTTTAGGTAAAACCTGAATGTTTTTTCTCCATTTGAAAATTTTTTAGTAAAATTAAAAAAATAATTAAACAATACCTTTTCTTCAAAATGCAAAGACAACACTTTCTGCCCTGTAGCGGGCAAATATTATGTTTAAAATATGCCGCTTTTGCTGGGATTTAGTACATTTTCTGGACATTCCGAAAACATGCACAACTGAAAATTGATAATTTTTGAAATATGACGTTGTTAAAGGAGGGAGCGATATGAAGAAATATTGTTTGACACTAAACAGACGTATGTTTTGTGATACGTCACATGGTATCATCGTCATCTCGTCTGGTTATCCCTGGAGAGTAGAGAGCTCGAGGCGTGATCAACCACGCCCGCTAGCACGATACAAGAGAAACAAATGAGGTGCCATGCGCATGCGTGAGCAGATACCTCTTATCCACCTAACTTGTTCTCATATCCCTCTATCATATATCTCAAACTAACTAACCAACCGTCAGCGGTAGGCAGAGAGAACAGAACGCCACACCAGTCTGGCTTTGCGAACAATCAAGCATCTTCGTTGATGCATCTCGTCATATATATACCCGCCGATTATTCCTTACCTGACCACCATATTTCCAAGTAATTTAACATCAGAAATTAAAAAGGCAATTAATTATCATTTAACTAACTAACTAACTAACCATCACGCCGCTTCCCCGCAGGGGTAGGCAGAGAGAATAGAGCGCCACACCACTCTGTCCTTGCAAACATTCTTCGCCTCTTCCACGTTCATGCATCTCCTCATACATACCCGCCGATTGTTACGACTCCTAACTTGACCAGTTTCAAGTATTTGGCATACCTGATCGTGCCATGTTTTTCTCGGTCTTCCTCTGCTTTTTTTCCCGCTAACATTCGCCTCATAAATTTGTTTTACCGTTCTTTCCTCACTCATTCGTTCTACATGTCCAAATCATCTCAACACACCTTTCTTAATTTTATCGATAATGCTTATCTCATTATAATTATCATTTACTACTAGTAAATACACAAGTAAATGATTTTACTAAAAGTCCGTTATTAAATATGTTTCCAATCACTCATCATCCCTGATCCCTTTTGACTGTGACTGCCAATCAACACAAAAAATAAAGTCACTTGAGATCTACCCAAGCTCCTTTGCCTAACCGTCAAAATATTTTGAATATTGTTTAGTAGATAGTGTTTTAGTATTAATCAGTGTTGATAAAGAAGCGGTTAGATTCGAAACCGGTAGACATTATAATTAAGTTATAATAAAATATTTATAGTGATTTTAAACAAAGTTACATTTTAATTATAAAATGGAAAAATAAAGCCACTTGAGATCTACCCAAGCTCCTTTGCCTAACCGTCAAAATATTTTGAATATTGTTTAGTAGATAGTGTTTTAGTATTAATCAGTCTTGATATAGAAGCAGTTAGCTTTGAAACCGGTAGACATTATAATTAAGTTATAATAAAATATTTATAGTGATTTTAAAACAAAGTTACATTTTAATTATAAAATGGAAAATCACAAAGTTAGTGCTTCAAATATAAATAATATTATTTTTTTATTACGTTTAATAGTCCGTGAATCCCGTCCATTTCGTTCCCGACATATTTCCTCCACATCTTTTGTCTGCATCTCCTTTTGTTTTTTTTCTTCCTCGTTTAAATTCTTTTATTTTTCTTCTCCGTTTCCAATACTGTTAAGTCACGGTCGCGCTTCTCACAGGAACAACTAAAGATTTCGCGTCGTCTGGGCTCCAGAATGACCCTTATCAACCGGGACATTGATGTCATTTTCTCCTGCTTTGAAATGTTGACTTGTTCAATTTTGATGATGAGATTATTTTTCAAGTGTTGTTTAAAACTGTGGTTCATATATGGGATAGAACGCCACGTCTCAAGTATTTTAGCTAAAAAGACATATTTTGACCATTTATTATAATAAAAACGAACTAAATAACCATCACGGCGCTTCCCTGAAGGGGTAGACTGAGAGAATCGAACGCCATACCACTCGGTTTTTACAAACATTCTTCGCCTTTTCCACATTCTTGCATCTCCTCATACATACCCGACGATTATTACGACTCCTGACCCGGCCGGCTGTTTATTATATGGATTTTACAAAAACCTTACTTTTGTTTTCATAATACAAAAAAAAATCCGTTTACCAACTAACCCTTATTTTCTCATCATTAAAAATGATTACGTTAATTTATATTTCAACCCCTTCTTTATGATTCCATGTTACTCACGAGTTCCATTTGTTTTCGTGATTCCTTTTATTTATAAAGTCAACCCTTTCGACGTCACGGTTATAAAAAAGACATCTTAATATTTTACGTCAAAAAAGTCTTACATATTTATAAAAGACTTTTTTGCGTTTTTAACAGATTGGCTTTGAAGAAATGTTGTACTTTAAGTGCCCGCTTCCGTAGTGTAATGGTCAGCATGCTCGCCTACCGTTCTGGAGGTCCCGGGTTCGATTCCCAGGGGGGTTTAATAAATATAAGTGATTTTTTCACTCTAATATTTATTCAATATTACACTGGACTGGTACCTGAAGTGGAGGGCTGATCACCTTTCCTTCATGTGTAATCGATCGAGATAACACTGCGTTTATTTGAAGCAGTGCCCTATGCACCATTGTTGTGCGGTAAGGGATTTATTATTATTAGGTGAAAAAGGGACTTGCCGTTTATCTGTTACTCGCTATGCGTAATGTCGCTCTTTAAGGAAGTTTTTCCATTTTTTTTCCTCGTTATATAAATAAATCATAAGAAGTACATGTTATAAGAGGTTCCACTGTTTCACTGTTTTTTCCTCGTTATGTGAATAAATCATAAGAAGTACATGTTATAAGAGGTTCCACTGTTTCACTGTTTTTTCCTCGTTATGTGAATAAATCATAAGAAGTACATGTTATAAGAGGTTCCACTGTTTCACTGTTTTTTCCTCGTTATGTGAATAAATCATAAGAAGTACATGTTATAAGAGGTTCCACTGTTTCACTGTTTTTTCCTCGTTATGTGAATAAATCATAAGAAGTACATGTTATAAGAGGTTCCACTGTTTCACTGTTTTTTCCTCGTTATGTGAATAAATCATAAGAAGTACATGTTATAAGAGGTTCCACTGTTTCACTGTTTTTTCCTCGTTATGTGAATAAATCATAAGAAGTACATGTTATAAGAGGTTCCACTGTTTCACTGTTTTTTCCTCGTTATGTGAATAAATCATAAGAAGTACATGTTATAAGAGGTTCCACTGTTTCACTGTTTTTTCCTCGTTATGTGAATAAATCATAAGAAGTACATGTTATAAGAGGTTCCACTGTTTCACTGTTTTTTCCTCGTTATGTGAATAAATCATAAGAAGTACATGTTATAAGAGGTTCCACTGTTTCACTGTTTTTTCCTCGTTATGTGAATAAATCATAAGAAGTACATGTTATAAGAGGTTCCACTGTTTCACTGTTTTTTCCTCGTTATGTGAATAAATCATAAGAAGTACATGTTATAAGAGGTTCCACTGTTTCACTGTTTTTTCCTCGTTATGTGAATAAATCATAAGAAGTACATGTTATAAGAGGTTCCACTGTTTCACTGTTTTTTCCTCGTTATGTGAATAAATCATAAGAAGTACATGTTATAAGAGGTTCCACTGTTTCACTGTTTTTTCCTCGTTATGTGAATAAATCATAAGAAGTACATGTTATAAGAGGTTCCACTGTTTCACTGTTTTTTCCTCGTTATGTGAATAAATCATAAGAAGTACTTGTTATAAGAGGTTCCACTGTACTAAATGTTTCATGCATTCCGCCTCATTTTCAAAATTTCCTTAAATTTAGAGTTGGCTAAATACGGTGTTTGGTAAAGTTATAATATATATAAAATCTATAAAATATATAATAATATAATATAATATATAAAATCGTGCTTTCAATACAAAAAAAACCTTTATAAAAAAATATTTTTAATATCATACAATACTTAAATTCACTCAAATTAAATCAATTTCTCATAAAATTATATCAAATCATGGTTATCAACTCCTGCCTTCTTTTATATATAACATAACAATTTGTATAGCCTCTCACCAGTCTGATGACGTCGGTCGCTGGTCAAATAAAAAAGTGGAAAAGCTAAAAATATTGGTTTTAATCTAATAATAAATTAAAAATGCAATTCCATCACCAAGTGTCAGTGGATAATATAAATCTATTAAATTGTAAAACTTAAATTTAAAATGAAAATATTGTGCGTCTTTGTCTCTTAACGGGTTAGATACGTTTAAGAGTTGAGCCATCATCTGGCTCTATAGTCTGTGGTCATTGTCTCATCAACTCTGTGGTTTCTGAATCCCCGTGTCACGTTTCCTACTCACTGCCTTATCCTCACTTATCCTTCAGTCTCTCAAACATTTTTTTCATATCCAAGTCGTTAGCGTTATCACAACAACCATTTTTTTACATTTCAACAAAAATGAATTATAATATGTAAGTCTGGGTACTAACAGGCTTATGACCTGTCATAGGCTAGATAGGCGTTGTTGGGTAGACGCTCGATTGCGAAACTGGCGTCGTGGGTTCGATTCCCACCAAGTGCGAAATAAATTCAAGACAGATTTATTTTCAATAGGGTGTTTTCAATTCAATTCGATTTGGGTGTTTTTGATGTATTTTTCACATTTACCTTCCCTATCTTTGCTATCCTACCTGTAGACAAGCCTCTAATGGAGGCTTTGAGGGTTGTTCCTTTAAATAAATAAATAAAAAAATATATATAAAACTATCACATTCACAAATTCTACCCATGATTGACAACCACACTACTCAAATTCTTGACTTTATTTTAAATTTCGGAACTCCTAGGTATGTGATCAATCTCACGACACATTGCATATGAGTTCACAACAGCCTTCTATGTTGGATTGAGAAGGGTTTTTATTTAGTAGAGACCCTAGTAATAATTTATGTTATTTTTTAGCCCTGTTAAACAGACATGTCAAAAATTTAAAATAACTCCTAAATACAGATTTTTTAACAAGTATTTGGACACACTCAAAATGTTGATCTTTATAATATTGATAATTAAATAAGTTACGGTGTGGCGTTCTACATGCACCGTGTTTGATAATGATACTGAATGCATCGAAACACGTGTTACAGCATATATCAATAAATAGTCGGGTTGTGGTCCCGTGGTTAGTGTCGCGGACTCTTGAGTCAGAGTTTGTCGGTTCGAACCCACTCTACCACAATTTGATAACTAATTCTAATAACGAGCCGCTTGGGTTGAGAAATAGTATGAAATTGAAAAAAAATTGTAAATAATAAAAACACAAATATTTCGCTTTTCTTTAAAGAAAAATCTTACCTGCAGACAAGACACTAAAATAGAGGCTTTGCGGGTTAATATTTCTCTTTTTTTTTTAAATTAGTGGTATTTACCAAGTAAAATTAAATTTAAAAATCTACCAGGAACCCATGAGTACAATCGGGCGATATTATTCGTTCGGTGAGCTTTACGTATGGAAGAAACGTACAATGGTTGCTTGGGTACAAGGACTAGCGAGCACTGCTGGAATACGGAGCCAGTTGTAATTACGCTCTCGTCTGCGGTAATTTCTACTTCAGATGGCGAACGGTAGTCCTTGTGACGTGTAACTGGGGTGACCACACACTGCTTTAAATTCAAACAATATTTGACACACATATTTCGTGGTTTTTGAGTGTTGAGATATCGCTCACTCCTTTCAACATCGTCATATCGTAGCCATATAGGAGAAAGTGACCAAGTGCATTGTTTTACAAAAACGTGATCATTGACTGTTTGATATCTTACTAGCTTAATATTGCCCTGAAAAAATCCCAAAGGATTTTAAACTTGGAAGTATAATATATTGACTTGTTAAAAATGACTAACTGCAATAATGTTTATTTTGTAGCCAAGCAAAAGTGACTTAAATGGCCCCCATGAACATTTTACGTTTTATCAGTTGGTCACTTTCTCTTGTACGACTACGATACATAAAAAAAAACTTGATTTTTCAGGAGATCGTTTTTAAAGTTGAAAAATATAATACAATGTATTAAAAATAAATATCAAGCCACTTTTTGAACTTTTTACTGTGTAACAGATCTTTTAAGGTAAAACCTGAATGTTTTTTCTCCATTTAAAAAAATATTTTTATTATTTTATATGTATGAATTTAACTTCAAATGGTTCTTCTACGCCTCTTCCTCATTGATCCATTTCCTCATCCATACCCGCCGATTATTCCGACTGACCTGACCTTGCCTGAAATTCTTAATCATGCTAATTGTTCCTTGGTCCTTTTATTTCCAACTTTTTATTTTTATTTTTCCAACTACATTCACCTCATTAATTTATTTAACCGTTCCTTCTTCACTCATGATTCACATGGCCAAACTTTTTTTATTATTAAACGAATTTCGATGGTAATTTTCCTTATACGAGTATCACCATTCGAACTTCTATAATTTATGGTTTTGCCGCACATAGAGATCGCATTTCCACTGCATTCAATCTACTTTCATCCTTCTTTTGCCAACCCCATTCTTCACTTCCATAGGTTAATACGAGTATGCGTGTTTTAATTCAATATTTCTTCGAATTGAAACTATCCAGTTGTTGAGTACGGCTGTCCAAACTTAAAACACAGTAAAAAAAAATTTGTAGTACGTTTTTTTTTTGCATTGCAACAAAAAAAAATTGCATCCAAAAATGCAAAAACACGTACTATAGGGTGATTTTTTAGTAGCTATCGTTTTTTTTTAAAAAAACACAAAATTCAGAGAAATGCATGAAATCTTTATTTGAATCGATAGTACGGTCCATATAATTTAATGTTTGAAGATTATTTCATTTAAATGTTGACCGCGGCTGCGCCTCAAATGGTCCATCCGCTTAGTCCATCTTAGGCATGTCCAAAAAAATGTCCCTGTGTTTTGAGTTTTGACAGACGAGTAGCCATGGACACCCTATGGTGACGGTAATGGTTTTAATTACTCCCACTTGGAGCAGCACTGTAGCGCCATTTCCCGCTTTTTCACCCCCTTGTCTCCACCTCCCTGCCACTACTCATACCACACCAAATTACGTTATAAATCCCTTCAAGTACTCCGCAACTGCGTTTTCTCGCGCCTTTTCAGACCCTGTAAAACACATTTATTTTAATTGTCTTTCATTTCTGTTTGTAATTTGTGTGTTTCATAATTCACACTTTTTTTACATCTCAACATAGATGAAGAAGAATGTGGACGTTTGGGAATTCACCCATAATGATTGGAAACGATAAAATAGTGGTATTTTATAAATGTTGCCGTGTCCATTAATTTGTTAAATATACTGTAAATTTTGCTTCGAATGGCTCCAAATGCTATCCCTAACTAACTAACCATCACACCTCTTTCCCGTAGGGTTAGGCAGAGATACTTTTTACATCTCAACATAGATGAAGAAGAATGTGGACGTTTGGGAATTCACCCATAATGATTGGAAACGATAAAATAGTGGTATTTTATAAATGTTGCCGTGTCCATTAATTTGTTAAATATACTGTAAATTTTGCTTCGAATGGCTCCAAATGCTATCCCTAACTAACTAACCATCACACCTCTTTGCCGTAGGGTTAGGCAGAGATACTTTTTACATCTCAACATAGATGAAGAAGAATGTGGACGTTTGGGGATTTACAGAGCTTACGACCGTCATAGGCTGGTTTAAGTTCACTTTACACACGTGTAACATTCACCAATTCTACCCATGATTGACAACCACACTTTACATACTTAAATTATTGAAACTTTTAGATAAGTTGATCAAAAACAACATGCGAGAGTTTACTAGAGACACCTCAGGTGGGATGAGGAAAGCTTTAATGAATTGTTTGGTGGTTTTTAAGTGATCACTTTACACACGTGTAACATTCACCAATTCTACGCATAATTGAAAACCAAACTATACGTACTCAAATTCTTGAATTTTCTATTTTTTTATTAAACTTGAAACACAGTATGCTAGAGTTTATTAGAGACATCTATGGTGGGATAATGGAAGTTTTTTTTTACTAAACAATGACTCATTCCTTTGTATGTGAGGTCCGAATCCTGGATTATATTCACATACTTGAGAAACGCTTCTAAACATCATTTTCAATTTTTATTTAAGCTTATAAAATTAGACCAGTATGTTGAGATGTCAAAAATAATGTAAAAAAATAACTCCTCATTGGAGATGATCCAGATTTGTGAACAAGTATTTGGACACACTCAAAATGTTGTAAATAGCAGATTCTAGTATCTTAAAATTCAGAACAAGTTTTAAATTAAAATTTAATTATCTTAAATTTAATTTGGACTTTAATTTTACTTATTTTACATTTATTTCACATTTAAAATCCATAAAATGTTTGACATTGCCAAAATACGTAAATAACTTACGACACCACTAAAATTTCATATAATGACTATGGGATTATTAGTTTTTTTATTGCCAACACATTGTAGATGGGTTGGGTAGGTATTATATATACATATATATATATATATATATATATATATATATATATATATATATATATATATATATATATATATATATATACATATATATATACATATATATATATATATATATATATATATATATATATATATATATATATATATATATATATATATATATATATATATATATATATATATATATATATATATATATATATATATATATATATATATATATATATATATGTATATATATATGTATATATATATATATATATATATATATATATATATATATATATATATATATATATATATTAATATATATATCTATATATACACATATAATAAGAAAGGTGTGTTGAGATGGTTTGGACATGTGGAACGTATGATTGAGGAAAGAACGGTTAAACAAATTTATGAGGCGAATGTAGTTGGAAAAAGAAGCAGAGGACGACCGAGGAAAACTTGGCACAATCAGGTTTGTCAAATACTTGAAAATGGTTAGGTTAGGAGTCGTTATAATCGTCGGGTATGTATGATGGAATGCGTGAACGTGGAAGAGGCGAAGATTGTTTGCGAAGACAGATTGTTGTGGCGTTCTATTCTCTCTGCCTACCCCTGCGGGCAAGCGGTGTGATGCTTAGTTAGTTATCTATTTGAAAGAAAATTGTTAAGGACATATGCAGTCAAATATGACATGGCCGAATAAATGGCAATCTTTGATCTACGATTAAGTGCCCTATGCACCATAACACTTATTTTATGTTGACCCAGCCGGTAATCAACTCGCAGTGGGACGTTTTGATACGGTGTAAAGCTATAATTTTTTTGATAAAATATCATTCATTCATATATTTCGTATATTTCCTGTTTTACTAATGTTGCGTGGGTTGGATCATTGTTGGTTAACTTATCCAATTATTGACTTGGTCCATTCATCATTTAAACAAGCCTTGTCCGAACTGACGCCTTGTATTTGAGTAGTTCACTATCATGCTGGGTCAAGTCAATGTTTAATTTTTTTCCGAAATTATAATTTAATGTGCCGAAATTTATCAGATGACTTAAAGTTATAGTATTTCATTTCCAAATTCAGTACATTCGTTTATTTTTCACTAATGCAAACGATATTTGGGTTAACCCATAATTTTTTCATTTATTTTTATTTATTGATTTGGCGTTTAATTTGTAGAACTCCATTTTAATTATTGTATTAATTTTAAATCAAACACAGATTTTTTGAGTCTACTACTAAGTTCACTCATAAAATCTGTGTTTGATTTCAAATTAATACATAAAGACCAAATCAATAAATTAATGCCGCTCTTAATTTTTTTAATACTCGTTTATTCAAAGAAAATAATGTTGCAAGAAATTTCATAAAGATAATTCTGTCAGGTATTTGAATAAAGTTAATGTTGCCAAAAAATGCAAAAATAATAATGATACTAAAAAATTAAGTCAATTTAAGGTTCGCAGAAAATTTAATTAAAAGAATATTGCCAGAAATTTTAATAGCATTAACGCTACCAGAAATCCAATAATACATAAAATAATGTTGCCAGAAAATTGAGCCAGATTAAATTTAATATAAATAATTTTCTCAACTAATTTAATTTAAATGCTTTAAATCAATGTCGCTAGATAATCGAATAAAAATAATGTTGTAGGAAAATTGTATAAAAATCGTAAATTTCCACTGATCATGAATAAAACGTAGATAATATATCATTAGATAAAAACCAATATTTTTAGCTTTTCCACTTTATTTTTATTTGACCAGCGACAGGGTTTCGTCGTTACCGACATCATCAGACTGGTTATGTCGGACACCAGTCTGATGATGTCGGTAACGACGAAACCCGGCCGCTGGTCAAATAAAAATAAAGTGGAAAAGCTAAAAATATTGGTTTGAATCTAATAATATATTAAAAATGCAATCCCATCACGAAGTGTCAGTGGATAGTATAAATCTATTAAAACGTAGGTAAACGAATGAATGATTGATTTTTAATTTAAGTTTTACTTTATAAATGCCATTTTTTTCTTATTCTATTGTGACACGTGTTTGATGTAGAAATTCTTAATTAACAATATGAAAATGGCTCTCCCCTATTGTCTATGTTTCCACTGATAAAAAAAAATAAGATACAGCTCCTACCCTCTCTTTATTCTACGTCTCAAGGACACTAATCGAAAATTTAGACTCAGCTTCACATACGGTGTTTAAAATGATGCGGAATGTATCGAAACACGTTTCACGATAGATTTTTAATAAAAAAGTGGTTTTTACCGAGTAAAACTTAAATTATAATTGAATTTAATAACAATAAAACCCTTATCCGCACCCCAATGGTGCATAGGGCACTGTGTCATATAAACGCAGTGTTATCTTGATCGTCAATACATGAAGGAAAGGTGATCAGCCCCCCGCTTCAGGTATCAGTCCATGGTAATTTTGAATAAATATTACAGTGTAAAAAATCACTTATATTTATTTTACCCCCCTTGGTAATCGAACCCGGGACCTCCAGAACGGTAGCCGAGCGTGCTGACCATTACACTACGGAGGCGGACATTCTGTCATAATTGAATTTAATGTAATGAATTTAATTTAACCCGTTTTCATTCTGTTCCGCTAATTCGGTGTTTGATTTACGGCCATAGTATTGATTCGTAACGCGTTCATTACCTTTTTATTTCAAGTTTAATTCTGAGCGATTCTTGAAAAAAAAACACCGCAAAAAACTTGTAGCTTCAATCAATTAATTAAATTTGAATAAATTCGGTTTATATTTCACTAAAAACACTTATAGATATTTTTTTCGAATTAAAAAATCATTAGCTCTGTTCAGAAATTTTAAATTATCTGATTACTAAACGGAGGGAATGGATAACGAAAGAATGACTAAGAAAACATGGCAAATGTGAGCAGGAGAACAGAACGAGGACGGCCGAAAAAGACGTAGCACGATCAGATCAATCCGAACCTAAAATCTGGTTGTGTCACAAGTCTGTGTATTCAAAGGTTATTATGTATGACTAGATGCATGGATGCCTCCGGTTTGTCCGCCTCCGTTGTGTAATAGTCAGCACGCTCGGCTACAGTTCTGGAGGTCCCGGGTTCGATTCCCAGAGGGAGGGCGAGTCAGATAAATATAAGTGATGTTTTCAATCTTTTATTTTTTCAATATTACCCTGTACTCGTACCTGAAGCGGAAGGTTGATCACCTTTCCTTCATGTGTTAACGATCAAGATAACACTTCGTTTATACGATGCAGTGCCCTATGCACCATTTAAGTGCTGATTAGGGTTTGAAAAACTTGTCTTGTGTTTTGATAAGACGAAACGCGTCACATATCACACATATTTATATACATATATAAATATATATATATATATATATATATATATATATATATATATATATATATATATATATATATATATATATATATATATATATATATATATATATATATATATATATATATATATATATAAATATTATATGCAAATAAACGTAAAATTGAATTCAATAACCGCATTTAATTTTGAATATATGTTAATTACCCAACAATTCAAAATGGAATTCCAGCAACTGTCTGCAGTTACAATAAATTTGAAGAACTGTTTGAAGAAGATGTATGGATGTGACGGAAGCGAGGAGTGTAGCGTTCCGTCCTCTCTGCCTTTCCCTACGGAGAAATGGCGTGATGGTAGCAGCAGTAGTAGTTGTTAAGAGAAATCTTGACGTTCCTGCATCCCTCCTGTTTATCATCTCCGAGTCTCATTATGCCTCGAGAGCTAGCGTTTTAATCACGTCTCTAATTATTTAATATTCCTTTCATTTTGGAAACTATCAATCACACGGATAGTCGAGTAGCGTTTCGACGCAATTATCCTTCCCGCGTTCGTGGCCGGGGCCCGATTTAAAGTGGGCTCCGCTTTTTTGACGGGCCCTAATTGGTGTGGGGCCTGCCTTTGGTGTAAAAATTACAATGCGCCTCCTGAATGGTCCGGCGCAAACTGGTTTCAAACGAGGATGCAGGCTCGAAGCCCGACAATGATAATTATCGAGAAACGGGCGCGTCTCGAAGCGAGGCAATCAAATTTTGATGTCCTGTCGAAAGGACTCGTCCAATTTTTCGTCGATCTTTGAAACTGAATGAAACAGGTCTTATATATATTTTTTCTTTTTTAAAAGAGAAATATTTGTGTTGTTATTTTTTACACAAATATTTCAATTTCATTCTGTTAGCCTAAGCGGCTTGTTATTAGAAATAGGTATCAAAGTGTGGATGTTAATAATGGGTAGAATTGGTGAACGTTACACGCGTGTAAAGTGATCACTGAAACCAGCCTATGACGTCAGCCCCGTAAATGCCCAGACTTCCATATTCTTCTTCATCTTTGATGACCTGTCATAAAATTATATTCCATATTATTCTTCATCTATGTTGAGATATATAAATAAAAACAACTCCTTAGTACACACTCCTTAGTCCGCCTCCGTGGTGTAATGGTTAGCGTGTTTAGCTACCGTGCTGGAGGTCCCGGGTTCTATTCCCAGGGGGGTTGAAAATAAATATTAGTGATTTTACACTGTAATATTTATTTAATATTAATTACCCTGGACTGGTCCCTGAAGCACATGAGTGATCACCTTGCCTTCATGTAAGTAACGATCAAGATAAACTGCTTCAATATGATGCAGTACAAGGGTTAGAAGAATACATTAACTCTCTAAAAAAATTGCCATGTCAATAAATTCTTCCTTTCCCAGAAAATAAATATAAGGGTACGTACCTACATTCCCCATTAGCTACTGTTGTCTCCCAAAAATTACCACTGCACATGTTAAAACTGTCACATAGAATTGTATAGCTACATAAGGACCGTAGTCCATTTGATCTTCACATTCGTTTGATAATGCCATTAAGGCGAAACAATTGTCACAATATTAATTTTTATGTGTTTTTGTTAATAAAATACAACTTAGTAGACTCAAAAAATCTGTGTTTGATTTGAAATTAATGCATTAAGTTAGAAGTTCACACACCTATTTGTGAACCAAGATTTGGGCACACTGGTTTTCTTAGCAAACTGGTTTTCTTAGCTGTCTCGGTGCCGCTTACTGGACCAGTATCTCGAAGCTCCCGAACCTCGCTGTTAGTTTTATAACGAGGATGTTTTCAATCCTTCCACGTTTTTTTGTAAAAAGGTGACGATTATATGGTCGCTTTAGGCTTGTCAACGAATCGATTCTCGACACCTTTTTTGCGTTCGCTCCAACCGTCTGATTTATTTGAGTGTTTGGAATATTTTTTAGTATCTAATGTGGCAGTTATGCCTCGTTATTTATAAAAACCTTTACAAAAGTTTAATAAAGGTTTTGTTGTTGAATATTTCATTATTATTAGTGTATAATAAGTTTTAGGAGTGTGAACGCTGTGAACAGATAGAAGGTGTACTGAAATCTGTTAATAAACTTAAAGGTCGAATGTGGAAGAGGCGAAAAATGTTTGCAAAGACATAGTGGTGTGGCGTTCGATTCTCTCTGCCTGAAGCGACGTGACGGTTGGTTAGTACGTTGGAGCTACAATGAACAATTTAGTTTAGCATCTCTAAATATGTTAAACCACCTCCGTAGTGTAATAGTCAGCACGCTCGGCTACCGTTCTGGAGGTCCCGGGTTCGATTCCCAGAGGGGGTCAAATAAATATAAGTGATTACCCTAGTCTGGTACATGAAGCAAAGGGCTGATCACCTTTCCTTCATGTGTAAACGATCAAGATAACACTGCGTTTATATGATTCAGTGCCCTATGCACCATTGGGGTGCGGATAAGGGTTTTCACATATGTTAAACAGGGATTTTTATGGAGTGTGTGTAAGTTATTGGTGAGAGTGTTAATGTTTTTGATTTAAAATGAACCCTGATGATGATAATGTATAGTTGAAACCGGTAGGTTGAATTGTATTAATTAAAAAAGTGGTGAAAACAAAGTTAATTAATATTATAAAGATATTATAAAATGTGCCTAAAGTATCTACGGAAAACATTCAAGATTTTTTTTTTAAATTACCTGACGTCCAAGTTACTCTGAAATCTAGCTACGGCTTATGCAACACCGCTTATCATGACCCTCCTCAGGCTTCAACTTTATAAGTTTCAAAGCCTATGCCTACTTGTGAGTGGATTTACTCTTTATGTTTAAAGTTACTATAATTTCATGTAATTCATGAGTGAAAATTCTCGGCAAAAACACTAGCTGAAAAGTAAAACTAACGAGAAAAAAAACAGGTATATATAGAGGTTGGTAGGGTAATGAACAGAGGGGGGGGGCGGTTAAGATACGTGACTTTTTGTAAAAGGAAACAGATATTATTGATGTCGTATTTTGAAAATATTAAATATATAGATAGCAATATAAACAGTCAAAAAGTATTATTTCTTGAATGTTTTCCGCAGATACTTTGTGGCACATTTTATAAAATTTATAAAATTAAATAACTTAGTTTGAACCACCTTTTTATTAATAAGATTTAACCTACCGGTTTCACTTAAAAAACATTATTTTAATCAATATTTTTTAATTTTTATTTTATGTATCAGACTATGGATTTATTTAAAGCTTTGTTAGCTATTCACCGCCCGTTTTCGTCCATTTTCTAATCCTTCTACAAATATTTGAACACACCAGAAATTGATTTCGACGTCAGCGGGTCTGTAATCAGCCCTGCCGCGGTCACGCACTCCCACCTGTAATCCGCACAACAAACATACTTAGGTCCCGTGAGACCCCAGAAACCCCTCATCAAAAGTCAATTCCAGCCGACGCAACCCGTCATTAGCTGAAATTTGATGGCCCAAACGAGAAAACCCGGAGTAACGGTGTAATTTCACCACCATTTTGCATTATCCCGATTGCGTTGTTTTTCCTTGTCTCTTGTCGTCTTCACTTCTTGGCCTAAGTAACTGAAATTTCACCAGCATTTTGCATTATCCTGATTGCGTTGTTTTTCATTGACTCTTGTCTTCTTCACTTCTTGCCCTAAGTAACTGAAATTTCACAACCATTTTGCATTATCCCGATTGTGTTGTTTTTCCTTGTCTCTTGTCCTTTTCACTTCTTGGCCTAAGTAACTGAAATTTCACAACCATTTTGCATTATCCTGATAGCGATGTTTTTCCTTGTCTCTTGTCTTCTTCTTTTTTTCTTGGCCTAAGTAACTGTAATTTCACTATCATTTTGCATTATCCCGATTGCGTTGTTTTTCCTTGTCTCTTGTCTTCTTCACTTCTCGGTCGAAGTAACGGTGAAATTTCACCACCATTTTACATTATCCTTATTGAGTTGTTTTTCCTTGTCTCTTGTCTTCTTGACTTCTTGCGTCGAGTGGAGCCGAAAATATTCCCGATGAAAATCTTATTTGTTTTTCAGTCTTGTTAATCTTAATCCCATGTCCCAAAATGAGTAATGGAAATTACTCATCGGGAATATTTTAATGAGACTCATGTATGTAATGCGTTTAAAATAATTAAAACATGAAATGTATGATATAAGTATGTATAACTTTAAAATTTTTGAGTAGTGTGGTTGGCAATCACGGATAGAATGGTGAATATATTTTCTATATTAAAAGCATTGTTAACTTTGTGGTATGTTAATATAACACTCTCCTTATCATTCATCGTTTACTTTGTGTAATACCACTTGTAAAATGAACGAATACACGTGTGTAAAGTCCTCTTCTTCTTCTTGGTGTAGGCCTTGTGGCCTGCTTTTAAGAGGGATTAGCCTCCTGCGATGTCGATTCCCAGCTGTCGATCCATCATTTTGGTGGTCAGCCCAGGAGTCGTCTACACCAATCTGAAATAATTTTCGCCTCTTCCGCATTCGTGCATCTCGTCATACATAACTGCCGATTGTTCTGACTCCTGACCTGACCACGCCCAAGTATTTTAAATACTTGATAATGCCAAATTCGGTCTTCCTCCTCCTATTTCGGACTACATTACCCTCATAAATTTGTTATACTGTTCCTTATTTCACTGAAGTAGTGTTTTTACGTGGTATTACACAAAGCGAACAATGAGGTGGGTGTATTAAAAAAAAGTTGTCTTATACCAAAGATCTACGTTTGTATTTGAATCATCGTGTTATTTCACAAACTTAATACCGAATCAATAAATAATTTAAAAACCTTCATTTTACGGAGTGTTCAAGAACACCTGTTTCTTTACACCACTTTTTTTATAATTGACTCCAACTTTTGGGCTTGTTTGGTGTTGTAATTTCCAATTTTATCGTCCTTATTTCAAAACCGCAAAGCCACCTCAATTATCCTTCAATTGGCCTGTCGTAAAAATGTTAATTTGATAAGATCATCGTCTCTTTCGTCTGTTTTGATGGGTTGATCTTTTTGGCCTGTTTTCTCTTTTCCTGATTACTTAGAACTAATCGATTTTGGTTTATAGCCTTTTTTGTGCTCCATTCATAAATCCCCTTTTATCTTTTCTGAAAATAGCAATAAGATGTGTGGTTTTCGAATCTCTCTGTTTGGTTTTGCACAGTTTTTTTCTATTGTCTGTTTTGTTGTAGCATTCGAAATACCTATTATTGACCTGTCTATCAATTCGGTCATAAAAAACTTGTCTTTAATGTGTATTGGTCTATAAATTTTAATGCTCGTAAAATTATAATTGTTTTGACTGTCAATTTTTGAAATTGATATTTTTAGTATCAATTTTATATTTTTATTTTTATTTTACCCTAAATTTCAATATAATTTCCTTTATTTTCAGTTTTTACTATATTTCTTGGGAAATAAATGTTCAGGGCTGTTGTTTACAAATACTAACTGTATCCCAGAGTATTTAAAATAGCTGTGTATTCTAGACAAATTGATTACAGCCACTAGTCACGCTTTATTTGAGTATAAACTCTGTCTACTAGTGTATAAATCAATACATAATAAGGCTCCAGAGCATCTAAAAGAGCTGTGTATTCCAGACGAATAGATTGATGACTAAGAAAGTATATCAGGCAAATGTGTACGAGAGAACAGAACGAGGACGGCTAAAAAAAACTAAGTACAACCAGATCGAGCAGAATCTGGTGGTGTCATAAGTCTACGGAATGACGAGATATATATACGTGAAGGAAGCTAGAAGTGTATGTCAGGACAGAAGAATGTGGCATTCCATCCTCTCTGCCTACCCGTGCAGTGAAACGGTTTGATAGTAGTAGTAGTAGTATAATTTAACGCCCTCAAAATTTAATTTTGTTAATATTTTTTTTTTTTTTTTTTTTACATTTTTCCTGATTTTCTGCGCCGACCACTTATCTTCTGGTTATCCAATCGCTCGTTTAAACTCTAACCACCAAAAATCGCATTGAGTTTCCTACTGGTAATCCGTCAGCCGTGGTCAATTGATCCTTCAACGGCTGGATCTGGGTGGTTTCGCCTTTTGTCGGTTTAACCGCCAACGGGGAGTGTGGCCGTTTGATTTTTTATGGCGTAATCTGGGAGTGGGGATTCGTGGGTGTTTTAACAAGCCGAGCCGTGTTGGTCCTGTCCCGGGGCAGGTATACCACGGCCGACCGACCTTCCGAGAAGCGATGGACTTTCTCATACGTCTCCAAGTGACGAAAGTAGTATAAAAAATTTGAACTAAAGTGAAAAAAAAAAGTAATATAATTTTTAAGTAACTAATTAACTAATCATCATGCAGAGTTTATCCCTTTATGTATGTGCTTTATAGAGGTGTAATAGTAGTTGTGTGGATTCGTTTCTGTGACGTCATTCGTTACCAACTTACGAAAACAACGTTATAGTTAAACTAACTAACTAACCATCACGCCGCTTCTCCGCAGGGGTAGGCAGAGAGAATAGAACGCCACACCACTGTGTCTTTGCAAACATTCTTCGCATCTTCCACATTCATACATCTCATTTATACCCACCAATGGTTTAGAACCTGACCTGTTAGTTTTCAAGTATTTGACATATCTAATCGTGCCAAGTTTTCTTCGGGGTTCCACTGCTTCTTTTTCGCCTTGAAAATATATTTTACCGTTCTTACTTGACTCATTCGTTCCACATGTCCAAACCATCTCAACACACCTTTCTTAATTGTTGGGTAATATATCCAAAATTAAACAAGGTTTATTTGGTTGAATTCTACATTTATGTATATTTTTTACATTATCAAACACTCTACTCTCACACCTTTCTTAATTTCATCGATCATACTTATGTATGGTATTTCAGACACTAATTCCTCATTTATTAAAATTTATATTTATTCATTTAAAATGACTTTTTTATCTAGTAAATATGACTTTTTGTGTATCAAATATGACATTTTTTCTCGGGTATTTAAAAATTTACCATTTTCGACTTAATAAATTAAAGTCACCATGGTTGGCTGCTGAGCCTCGTTAGTGTATTCAATCGTGACGTCACACTTGTGACTTGGACCAGTATAATGGGCAGCCGGAGGCCATTTGTCTTGTCCCGTCGCCCGCGAACCCGAGACGCCCGCTTCCAGCGAACTTAACCCAGTTTTTTAATTTAAATTTTACCCGGTAAATACAACTTTTTCTTAAAATCTATATTGTGACACGTGTTTCGATGCATTCCGCATCATTTACAAACACCGTATGTGAAGCTAAGTCTGAATTGTAGTGTGTCCTTGGGATGTTGAAGGATGAAGAGGGGTAGGGGCTTTTTTAAAATACTTTTTTATTTTATTTATTTCGTCCGCCTCCGTAGTGTAATGGTCAGCACGCTCGGCTACCGTTCTGGAGGTCCCGGGTTCGATTCCCAAGGGGGGTAAAATAAATACAAGTGATTTTTTCACTGTCATATTTATTCAATATTACCCTGGGCTGGTACCTGAAGCGGAGGTCTGATCACCGTTCCTTCATGTGTAAACGATCAAGATAACACTGCGTTTATATGACACTGTGCCCTATGCACCATTGGGGTGCGGATAAGGGTTATATTATTATTATTATATTTAATTTTTTTATCAGTGGGAACATAGACAATAGAGGGAAGGCTTTAGTCATTGTCATATTGTCAATAATGGATTTATTACCCTGCCTCAAACCCATATCCGCACCCCATGGTGCATAGGGCACTGCATCATATAAACGCAGTGTTATCTTGATCAACACATTATGGAAAGGTGATCAGCCTTCAGGTTCAGGTACCAGTCCAGGGTAATATTGAATAAATATTATAGTGAAAAAATCATTTATATTTAATTCACTCCCCCCTGGGAATCGAACTCCGGCCCTCCAGTGAGGTAGCCAAGCGCGGTGATTATATATCATCATACCGGAATGGTTAAACAAATTTATGAGGCGAATGTAGTTTGAAAAAGAAGCAGAGGAAGACCGAGAAAAACTTGCCACGATCAGGTATGTCAAATACTTGAAAGCGGCTGGGTCAGGAGTCGTAATAATCGTCGGGTATGTATGAGGAGATGCATGAATGTAGAAGAGGCGATGAATGTTTACAAAGACAGAGTGGTGTGGCGTTCGATTTTCTCTGCCTACCATTGCGAGGAAGCGGCGTGATGGTTAGTTTAGTTTAGTTTTATAAAATGTGCCACGAAGTATCTGCGAAAAACATTCTAGAAATAATTTTATTAAAATGAAACACTTGAATATACCACATTAATGAGTTTTATTTTTACTAACGACTATGTTTTCATCTTCTGGTACAAATTAAATCTGATAGTATTTTAACTGGTATATTCAAGTGTTTAATTTTAATAAAGTAATAATGACGAATCAATAAATAATTCAAAAATTAAATTAAAACGTACATAAATTTGAATTAAATATTAAATATAAATTGGAAACATTGTTGCTTTTGTTAAGGTCGTTTCCCACTTCGCTGACCGTGTTATTATAAGGCGAGCACCTTCCACCGTCGACTATCCCCAACGAGGTATCGAGTAGATGCCCCGAAGAGGTACAAGCAGGTAGTGATTTGACCAGTCCGCTGACAACTGCGTTTTTCGAACGTGTTTTTATGGTCTTTTTCTCAGCGCTAAGCAATGTTGTTGTCTGCGATGCGATCACCAACCGTCGGCACGCGAACCCAATAAAAAATTATATAAAAAATAGTTTTTTTGGTATTTTGTATATTAAAAGCATTGTTATTTAGTTAGAAGATATAAGAAAGGAATGTAAGGCTGAACGAGGAATAATTGAAAAGATAAGGAAGAGTTTCTTACGGTGGTATGGACATGTGGAGTGAATGGATAACAAGAGAATGACTAAGAAAATATATGTGGCAAATGTGAGAGGGAAAACAGAACGAGGACGAACGAAAAATACTTGGGCACGATCAGATCAATCAGAACCTAAAATCTGGCGGTGTCAAAATTATGCGTAATCGGAGGGCATGTATGACTTGATGTATGGAGGCGAGGAGTGTATGTCAGGACAGAAGAGTTTGGCGTTCCATCCTCACTGCCTACCCCTGCGGGGAAACGGCGTGATGGTAGTAGTAGTAGTAGTAGCTATATTAACTCTTACTACTCTGTAGGCCAGACATTCTGGTCCGTATGATTCTAGTAGGCAGCTTCGTGGGCCACAATGTCCGGCCCGGCGCAGGTATAACTTTATTCACTGATTTCTGTATCACCCAAGTATATTCTACCAACAAATATTTCAGATAAATACAGTTAATCTTAAATTAACTGTCATACGAATTTCCGGACAGAGTGTCCCAAAATTAGGGAACCAAAATATTTATTTTAATGGTAGAAAAACGTCGCTTTTTTATCAGAGTAGCTGATCAGTTATGAGAAAAAATGGTCAAAAGAAAGTGGAAAGGGTTAAAAGCATTGTTAGTTAGTTAGTAAAGCGCCCTTGAGGTAGCAAAATCCATTTCTAACATATAATTATTTCAAATCATGTCTAAAGCCTTTATCATAACATACATGTAATTATTATTACAATACAATACTTAAAATCATTCAATTTAAATTAATTTGATCAGAAAATTAAATAAAATCATGGTTTTCAACCCCTGCCTTGTTGTGTATATAACATAGAATTTTGTATAGCCTCACACCTATTTGATGAAGTCGGTTACGACGAAACTCGGTTGCTGGTCAAATAAAATTCATGTGGAAAAAATTAAATAGTTATTTTATTATATACTATTACAAAAAATCATGGTAACAGTTTCTAAGGTTGGAAAGATATAGAAAAGAGAGTGTTTACATTCACCAATTCTACCCATTATTGACAAGTTGTATATATATATGAACGAATTTAGAAATATTGTTCTTGAATCACTAGAACTTCACTAGGGACATCTATTGGCGAGATAAAAAGAAGCTTTTTATTGAGCAGAAATTCTTATATTAGTATTTGACGTCCGAATCCTGGATTATAATCGCACACATGAGCAACGCCAGAAAATAACTTTTTAATGCTCAGACTTCCATAGTCTCTTCATCTTCGATGAGATGTCATAAAATATGAAAAATAACTCGTATGATTGGAGATAATCCAGATTTGTGCACACTCAAAATGTTGTAAATATTATTTCAGCTACTACGCGATTCTTAAATTCTAAATTTCCCTGTAAAATATTAGTTTTTTCTGATAAAACAACAAATTTGAACTCTTTTCTGATTATGAAAAACTCGATGTTTTATTGTATTTCTTGTAAAAGGTTGTCGACCACCCTCGTGACGTGGCATCTCGCTCTCTCGCACGCGGCCGTCTCGCTCGCTCCCATTTACCTAAACGCCTCTCGTCTCGGGGCGTCGCACATGTTATATTGTTGGTAATTTATTTTCTCGTGAGCATTCCTCCCCGTGGATGCGAGCGCTGAACAATTTCAGCGTTTATGACGTGATTTACAACCGGCGGCCGATCTTGTCGACTAATTTACAATTTTAACAACCGAGTATCACTCTATCACTATCGGTGATCACCAATTTTGGTGATTCTGTTTATTTTATCCACCACACTGGGGAACTTCTAGAAAATTTGGTGATGGACTTACAGCCTTGTATTATTTAGATTGGCAGTGACAGGTATATTGAAAGCTTTTAAATGTAAACTCATAGTAAAATCGGGATACAATTTTATGTTGTTTCACATTTTCAATAAATTTCGCGACTTAGTTTAAAAAAAAACATTTGCTTAGCAAGAGCAGATCTGTCAGGAAGCCTAGATGCTTCTGTATCAGATCTGGGCATGCGGTGGGACAGCTTTCAATATTATTTTATCCACCCAGTAATGGTCAGCGCGCTCGGCTATCGTGCCGGAGGTCCCGGGTTCGATTGCCATGAGGGAAAAAATCACTAATATATCGTAGTCGTACGGGAGAAAGTGACCAACCAACAAAACGTAAAATGTTCTGGAGGGAGGTACATTTAAGTCACATTTGCTTGGCAAGAAAATAAACATCAATGCAGTAAGTCATTTAAAAAAAATGTCAATATATTATACTTCCAAGTTTATTATCGCTTTGTGATTTTTTCAGGGCAATATTAAGCTAGTAAGATATCAAATAGTCAATAATCACGTTTTTGTAAAAAAAAAAAGCACTTGGTCACTTTCTCCTGTACGACTACGATATATTATTGATTTTTTTCTTTCTAATATTTATTCAATATAACCCTGGTACGTCAAGCGGAGGGCTGATCACCTTTCCTTCGTGTAATGATGATCAATATAACACTGCGTTTATATGATGCAGTACCCTATGCACCATTGGTATCATATTTATTAACTGGTACCTGAAGCGGAGGGTGGATCAACATTAATTTATGTCTTAACGATCAAGATAACACTGCTTTTATGTGACGCAGTGCCATTTGCATCATCGGGTGTGGACACATATTACTATGAATACATAATAAATAATAAAAAAATGAGAATCAAATTGACATTGCATCGATGTGATGCAGTGCCCTTTGCACCATTGGGTGCGGATGAGGGTCAGTAGTAGTAGTTTAAATGATTAATAGACCTTATGATATTCTCATGGCGTAGTTTGGAAAGGTAAGATGGCGTCGTTTCCACGAATTGTTCTACGGGAAGTGAGTCTTATGTTGTACAAACCATTCCCCATAATAGTAGTTATAATATATTGATATACACACGTATTATGTGTGTATATCATTTTATATCGACAGACGGTCATTTCGCGGTATTTTACAGGATATCCGGAAGTGTCGGCGCTTATCTACGCATCACAAATGCAATTCCTAACTTACCAACACACCGCTTCAAAAAAATAACTCACTAATAATCGCGTCACATCCGCGTAGGGGTAGGTAGAGAGAATAGAACGTCCTTTTCCAAATTCGTACATCTCCTCGTACATACCCGCCGATTATCCCGACTCGTGTATATATATATATATATATATATATATATATATATATATATATATATATATATATATATATATATATATATATATATATATATATATATATATATATATATATATATATATATATACACACGAGTCGGGATAATCGGCGGGTATGTACGAGGAGATGTACGAATTTGGAAAAGGACGTTCTATTCTCTCTACCTACCCGTTCTATTCTATATATATATATATATATATATATATATATATATATATATATATATATATATATATATATATATATATATATATATATATATATATATATATATATATATATATATATATATATATATATATATATATATATATATATATATATATATATATATATATATATATATATATATATATATATATATATATATATATATATATATATATATATATATATATATATATATATATATATATATATATATATATATATATATATATATATATATATATATATATATATATATATATATATATATATATATATATATATATATATATATATATATATATATATATATATATATATATATATATATATATATATATATATATATATATATATATATATATATATATATATATATATATATATATATATATATATATATATATATATATATATATATATATATATATATATATATATATATATATATATATATATATATATATACATATATATATACATATATATTTATATATATATATATATATATATATATATATATATATATATATATATATATATATATATATATATATATATATATATATATATATATATATATATATATATATATATATATATATATATATATATATATATATATATATATATATATATATATATATATATATATATATATATATATATATATATATATATATATATATATACACACATATATTATTACAGTGTGTTGCTCTTTTTTGAAAACGGGACATTTCGACGTCCTGAAACTTTACTTGGGGACAACGGGACATGCTATCTAAAATCGGGACGGTCCCGTACAAAACGGGACGTATGGTTTTAATCATGCATCGTGTGTTAATTATGCCAATAGCTTTGATGATAAGAAAGCGTGGATGAAGTGCGTAGGTACTTATTTATATTGGCGTAGGTACTTATAATATTTTAGTCTATGGACCATAATATTCCTTATCGAGCAGAGATAAGCAGATGCGTCATAAATTATGAGGTAGACGCTACAAGGAAATGAGTGCATGTAGCAGTTATATAAATGAATAAAATAATATAAAGAAAATAAAGACTATTTTATCTCAATATTATTAATATTTAAAGCATTTACTTTGTGGTTAGTCATTTTTACTTATTTATTTTTTTACAAAAATGTTAATAAAATCTCGGTGAGTGGCTATATACTAATTTCATTAACTATTTTATCATTCATAAGTATAAACAATTAATTATTTAAAAAAAATTAAACACTTGAATATGATGTTTTGAATATGATGTTTTGAATATTGAAAGCATGAACTTTGTCGATCATATTGATATATTATTTCGAGAAATAAAAATACTTTGTGTTCTGATCCACTCACATTTTGTTGCCCTCTTCAGGGTTTCATTTATTACTAGTAATAAAATGAAACCCTGAAGAGGGCAACAGGTTGTTGCCGAAACTAGTTGGTTAATAAAAATGTGAGTGGATCAGAACACAAAGTATTTTTATTTCTCGAAATAATATACTTCAATATGAGTTTAATTTACATTTTATTTTTTGACATATCATCAAAGATGAAGAAGAATATGGTAGTCTTGGCATCTACGGGGCTGACGACCAAAAAATAATATCAAAATAACTCCTGTAATTAGAGATAATCCAGATTTTATGAACAAGTATTTGGACACACTCAAAAAATGTTGAGTTTTATTTATATATACGACTAGTTTTGCAAACTTACAGATGTTTTCATCTCCTGATGATTTATGTGCTAAGATAAAAACATCTGTTTTTCGAAAAAGTTTTCGTATATAAGTATAAAGTATAAAGTAGTCGTAAATATAAAGAAAACTCATAATGTGGTACATTCAAGTGTTTTTTTTTATAAATATTAATTATATATTTATATTTTTTAAATTATCAACATGTCATTCCACAAAGTTAATGCCGAATCAATAAATAATATAAACAATAAACATTGAAAGTCCCTCTCCAAGTACAAGAGCTTACTCTCTTTTTTGGAGAAGAACAGCTAAGATTTTACACCATTTTGAGTGTGTCCAAATAGTTCACAAATCTGGATTATCGCCGCTTAGGAGTTTTATGTGAATTTAAAATTCATATTCAAGAAAATCGAAAATAAGCACTTAATAAGCAGTAACACAAAATAAGTTTTTAAAAGTGCTTATTTTCTATGAAGTACCCTATGCACCATTGGTCACAGATTAAGGTGAAATAATAATACAATATATGGACTGGAATACGTGAAACTCATACTCTTAGATAGAGCTATATGGTGATTAAAATTAAGATCAAATTAATTAAGTTTAATACAATGTTCTATCCTCCTGTATTCCACTGTGAAAACGGCGTCATGGTTTTAAGTTTTTATTAAATTTTGTCCTTATTATGAACAGTGTCCACCACTGTATCGATTACGCTATTTTCAAGTCAAAATTTATTATGCTGGTTCTAGCGTCAGGTTAGGTCATAGTTTTGTTTGCAGTCCTGTCGTGTTGATGTGTGTTTAGGGCGGGTGCTAACTCTCCGTTATGCCCGCGGCTGGGGTAACACAGTGCACACGTGTCTACGCACGCAGGTACTGCGTCACGCCAGTAAGGATTCACGTGTCGTCACAGCTTCCGTTTTCAATCTGACGCTTTATCTATGAAAAAGTGATGCTCTATTCTTTTTTGTCGTAAAGAGGGCATTATCACATTTAAAAATATTTAGTTTGTCCCCTTAGAATATGACTATTTTACAAGAGAATGTTATGATTTTTTAATTTAAGTTTTACTTAATAAATACCACTATTTCTTACAATCTACTGTGACACGTGTTTCGATGCATTCCGCATCATTTTCAAACACCATATGTGAAGCTAATTCTAAATTTTAGAGTTGGGTCCTTGAGACTTTGAATGTTATGAATTTATTTGAGAATCTACGAATCTACGTTTATATTTGAAAATATGACGATTTTAATGGAGAATATTATAATTTTAAGAATATGATGATTTTACTAGAAAGTATTATGATTTTAACTGAATGCAGGTAGAATACAGGGCTGAGAATCGTCTTATCTATTTTTCAATAAAAAAAATCGTTATAACGTTAAATTTTAAAGGAGCGTTGTGAATACGCGCATTATACTGTCAAAATGGGTGATCTGAAGCCTCGTTTAGGGCTTCAGATCTAATAGCGTGATCTAAAGCCGATGACGCTATTAGATCAACACTAAACATACTTTATTGTGGATTGGCCTGGCCTATGATCGCGTGTGAAAAGCTTGCGTGGAGAGCAACGTACAACCGATCTAAACTAACTTGTCAAACAAATGTGATGACGTAATGATAGGGAGCTTTAACTGGTGATATATCTAACTAAATAACTAACTTACCATCACGCCACTATCCGCAGGGGTAGGCAGAGAGAATATAACACCACATCAATCTGCCTTTGCAAACAATCCTCGCATCTTCCACATTCATGCATCTCTTCATATTATGCCACTATCGCAAGGGTAGGCAGAGAGAATATAACACCACACCAATCTGCCTTTGCAAACAATCCTCGCATCTTCCACATTCATGCATCTCTTCATATTTACTTCTTCTTGTCACCTGTTTAAGAGGGATAACCTTCCTACGACATGGATTCCCAGCTGTCAGTCCATCTCTTTGTTGGTCTGCCCGGGAGTCGTCTATCTTGGCGTTGGCCGTGCAGTGCAATGTGGGGGAGTCTGGATGGTTCCATTCTTTCATTCATTCCTTTTTTCGGCATTCGGACATCTATCTTACATCGTTTTGCAGCATATTCGTGTGAGAGATCGCATTTCGACGGCAATCAAGTTACTTTCATCCTTTCATTAATAGTTTCGGTCGTCACTTTGTGGTATTTTTTTATTTATATTTTTTATTTGTATAAATTTATTTAAATCACAATTTTTACATATTTAGATTTTTTTTTCGCTGAGACCCACCAAGCCACCTTGTGTGTCTTACCGGTGGAGTTCTTTTTTAATACATTTTATAATGTTTTCATCGATTTTAAACTAATATACACACAAAAAAAGAGAGAATAATTACCATTTAAACATTTTACATTTTTCATAAAATACCCATTCCTTTATTTTATGTATAGTCTACCACTTTTTATGATTTACTTAATAGTGGTATTTACCAAGTAAATTTATGATTTACTTGGTAAAAACCACCATTTCTTAAAATCTATTGTGACACGTGTTTCGATGCATCATACTTTATCATTCTTGAATTTAAATTCAAGCTGTTATTTAAGACTTATTACGGTAGATAATAAGTATCATTATCGCATATCTTGAAACTCGACGCGTAGTCAGTAACGAAACCTGTAATTTTAAAAATATATATACGAGTATGTATTATCTCGTTACGCATGCATTTCTGGGTATTTCAAGTCGTTTTAATAATTTATTATGTTTATATATATTTTTAATTGTTTTAAAATACGTAAACAATTATTCATACATTCTAACAAGACGAGAATAATGAATTACAGCTATATAGATTTCTATCTGACTCTTTGAGATTCACTTGTTTATATACAAGGTGTTTCGAAAGATATTACTAATGGATAAATATCACGATGTGTGATTGTTGGCTAGTAAATTAATTTAAAAAATCACAAGACTATCAGTGACATTCTTATTGAAATGTGTAGAGAAATAAGTGATAAATGATGGTTTAAACATAAGATATTTCTATGAAACGAAAAACGTGCGTTCGCATATCGCTCACTCCTTTCAAGAACGTCATAAATCAAAAATCGTCAATTTTCAGTTGTGCATGTTTTCGGAATGCCCAGAAAATGTACTATATCCCAGCAAAAGAGGCATATTTTTAACTTAATATTTACCCGAAAGTGTTGTTTTTGCATTTTGAAGAAAAGGTATTGTTTAATTATTTTTTAAAAATAAACTGGTTATTTTTCAAATGGAGAAAATACCTTCTAGTTTAAACTAAAAAGATCTGTTGCACAGTAAAAAGTTCAATAAGTGGCTTGATATTTATACTTATTTATTTTTTTACAAAAATGTTAATAAAATTAGTATATAACCACTCACCGTATATACGGTGTATATATTAGTATATACGGTGAGTGGTTATATACTAATTTTATTAACATTTTTGTAAAAAAATAAATAAGTAAAAATGACTAACCACAAAGTAAATGCTTTAAATATTAATAATATTGAGAATATTGATATTTATTTTTATTTAATTGTATTATATTTTTAAACATTAAAAACGATATCCTGAAAAATCAAGTTTTTTGATTTATGACGTTCTTGAAAGGAGTGAGCGATATGTCATCAAATTTCCGTCATCGAACGTTTTATGACGTCATATGGTTTATTGTCTATGGTTTATAGAGCTGTACTAGTAGTAGTGTGGATTGTTTGTTTACCACTACACTACCATTTGTGTTATACAAATATGAGGGGAGGGAGGGGGGTGGGAGGGTGGACCATAGACATCAACAAATAGAGTCGCTAATGATTTGAACAATATATGTATATATAAGTTCCAAGAATTTGAATAGTGCGGTTGTCAATCATGGGTAGAATAGTGAATGTTACACATGTGTAAAGTGATCACTTAACCAGCCTACAATAGTTCATAAGCCTTGTTAATACCCAGAATTCCATATTCTCATTCATCTATGTTGAGATGTCAACAAAATGTTTAAAAAAACTCCTAATTGGAGGAAACCCAGATTTGTGAACAAGTATTAAGATATAAAAGAGGGATGAAAATTGACTGCATGCAGTCGATATGCGATCTCTCAGGAGGATGTGCGGTAAAACGATGTATAATAGATGTTTGAATGGTATTGAGATAATGTTGAGATAAGTATTTTCAATAAAATTAAGAAAAGCGTGTTGAGATGGTTTGGACATGCAGAACAAATGAGTGAGGAATGAACGGTAAAACAAATTTAAGAGGTGAATGTAGTTGGAAAAAAGAGGCAGAGGAAGACCGAGAAAAACTTGTCACAATCACGCAAGGAGTCGAAATAATCGGCGGGTATGTATGAGGAGATGCATGCATGCAAGAGGCGAAGAATGTTTGCAAAGTCAGAGTGATGTGGTGTTTTGTCCTCTCTGCCTACCTCTGCAGGGAAGCGGCGTGATAGTTAGTTAGTTATTTAGATAAACTCAAAATGATGTGACTTTCTTGATTCATTTATATTTTTTATACACGCTTTACAAGAAATGGAGATAATTCCTCCCAGTTTTAGATACGTCAAGCTTGATAACACGGGCAGGTCAAAAAGCGAATCTCAAATCACGTTGTTTGTTTTACGCTTGCCTTTTGTAGTTACTACCTTAATCTCTGTTTGTAGTTGCTGCCTTAATCTCTGTCTTCAAACACAGCCATCTCCCAAGTGAGTTATGTCTGAGTACTCGGCTTTATCTGACTGGAGTTTATAACATAATATTTTCGCTCAAATACCAGATTTAACTTCTTCTTCTTGTAGGCCTTGTGGCCTGTTTTTAAGAGGGATCCTGCGACTCCCTAACCTGATCACTTTCAAGCATTTGGCATACCTGATCGTGCCATGTTTTTATCGGTCTTCCTCTGCTCCTTTTTCCAATTACATTGGCCACATAAATTTGTTTTACCGTTATTTTCTCACTCATTCGTTCCACATGTCCAAACCATCTCAACACACCTTTCTTTATTTTATCGATAATGCTTTGCATTCCTTCCTTAATTCACTATTCGAACATGTATCGTACATCGTTTTGTCGCACATTCTTCTGAGAGATCGCATTTCGACTGTATTCAGTCTATATTTCATCCTTCTTTTGCCAACTCTATGTTTCACTTCCATACATTAGAGTTGGAACCAGGACTCAGGACATAGTACAGAGATTTTATTTAAAAAAAATAATACATATTTACTGTTAAAAAAACCCACTCCCCAGAGAGCGTCGGCCATCAATTAACCCTTCACTGCATAGTGTATCAAATGTGTTACATACCCAAAAGCTAGTGTTAAAACGTTCTTTAAAAATATAAGCAATTATTCTTTGTTGTTACTGATTAGATACATTCATAACTCACGTATATAGATCATAATTTAACCAAAAGACGCGCTATGAACGCCAAAATAATAACTTCACTTGTCTCTCGAAGACGAACTGTCAATGCAGTCATGCAAAAAAAATTTTTTTTTTTTGAATTACCTAATGTCCAAGTGACGAAGCTATGGCTTATGGAACACCGTTTATCATATCCCTACTCAGGCTTCAACTTTATAAGTTTCATAGCCTATGCCTACTTGTGAGTGGATTTACTCTTTATGTTTAAAGTAACTATAATTTCATGTCCGCCTCCGTAGTGTAATGGTCAGCACGCTCGGCTACCGTTCTGGAGGTCCCGTGTTCGATTCCCAGGGGGGTCAAATAAATATAAGTGATTTTTTCACTGTAATATTTATTCAATATTACCCTGGACTGGTACCTGAAGCGGAGGGCTGATCACCTTTCCTTCATGTGTAAACGATCAAGATAACTCTGCGTTTATATGACGCAGTGCCCTATGCACCATTAGGGTGCGGATAAGGGTTAAAAAAAATTCATGTAATTCATGAGTGAAAATTCTAGGCAAAAACACTCGCTGCAAAAAAAGTCATGCAGTGAAGGGTTAATGTACTCCTAAAAAGGTCAAACGTTCGCTTGCTTCTCACATTTTTTCTACTTTTTTTTCAACATCTCGTTATTTAACTCGGTCATGTCCAGTTATTTGCCACAAATCAGGCTTCCCTCGCAAAGAAATCAGAGGGGGTGATTCCCAAATCAAATATCAATCGTAGAAACGTAATGCGGTGAAATAGGGGATGTCCGGTGCTATTTGCACCCTCCGGCGATCCCTGGCCTCTCGGAAACATCCGAACCGTGTAATAGTCATCATCGGTAATTGATCGGTCTCGATTGGATTAATCCCAGACGGGGGAAGAAATCGGATAAAACCGGAAATCAGTAAATAGTAAGAAAAACACGTCGTGAGAAAAGGGTTGATTTTGGGGTAAATTAAGTATACAATATTTTGAGTGTGTCATAATACTATTATTGTTTAACTTCTGAAACATGTAGTCTATAATAAAACTCAAGTGGTAAAAAAACGAAGTGTTTTCTTTAATCATTGTAACATGTCTTACCACAAAGTTAATGCCGAAACAATAAATAAAATACTATTATTTATTGATTCGGCATTAACTTTGTGGCATGACATGTTGATTTTTTTCTTTTTTTAATTTAACACTTGAATATACCACTTGATGGGTTTTATTTGTTTTCATTTATTGATTCGGCAGTCACTTTGTGGTAAAATCTATCCATTTTTAATTAACCCTTCACTGCATAGTGTATCAAATTTATTACATACCCAAAAGTTTGTGTTAATACGTTCTTTAAAATTATAATCAACCATTCTTTGTTGTCACTGATAAGATACATACATTCAAAACTCACGTATATAATTCATAATTTAGCCAAAAGACGCGCTATGAACGCCAAAATAATAACTTCACTTGTCTCTCGAAGACGAACTGTCAATGCAGTCATGCAAAAAAAAGTCATGCAGTGAAGGGTCAAGGACGGTCAGTCCATTTAATCTTCACATTCGTTTGAAAATGCCATAGCATAATATAAATTTTTATGTGTTTTTTAACAATAAAATACAACTCAGTAATCTCAAAAAATCAGTGTTTAATCGATTAATGTATAAATCAATATGGCGTTCTACACATTAAACGCCAAATCGATTTTGAGTTTGTCTATGTGATTACTCCCACTGAATTTCACTTTTCATTCATTCTGTAAAAAAATATTTATAATTTCTTGAATGTTTTCCGCAGATACTTTGTGGCACATTTTATAAACTTTATAAAATTAATTAACTTTGATTTCACCCCTTTTTTATTAAAACAATCGAACCTACCGGTTTCGACAAGAACGTTGTCGAATCATCAGGGTTTATTTTAATTCAAAAACATTAAAACATTAAAATACTCTCACCAAAACTTCCACACACTCCGTAAAAATTCCGGATTTTTAATAAAAAAAGCGGCGAAAACAAATAAATACTACGTATATAAAAATCGTGATTTTTGTGAAAAATTGTATTCTAGATAAATTCTGAATTGATTTTCTCTGATTGTGATTTTTTCTCGTTTTTCTTCTTCAACCCTCTGACCATTATTAGGGTAGCAATCAAGGCATTGACCACACTTACTTACCCTCTTGACTCCTCCCGAGTCTTATCCACGGATTTATTTCCTCCCCTAATCTCGACAAGAGAGATGAGATGTTATTTATACGTGGGGTGTGCAACCTTCTTACAACCTACGCAGACAATACGGCTTCCGAATTTACGGGGATTATCCGGGATTAGACGTTTTGACATCACATTGTTTTATTTTTTTGCAATTTCATTTTTTACTTACCTGTCTTAAACTCACGATTTTACAATAATCTCTCTCTGCTTATTTTATATATTTAAAATTAAAATGAAATTAAAATGTAATTGGAAAAAAGAGCAGAGGAAGACCGAGAAAAACATGGCACGATCAGGTATGCCAAATACTTGAAAGTGGTCAGGTTAGGAGTCGTAACAATCGGCGGGTATGTATGAGGAGATGCATGAACGTAGAAGACGCGAAGAATGTTTGCAAAGACAGAGTGGTGTGGCGTTCTATTCTCTCTGCCTACCCCTGCGGGGAAGCGGCGTGATGGTTAGTTAGTTAGTTAGTTTCATATTAAAATGAAGCAGTGATTTTAAAAGTCTACTGAATTGTATTTTATTATTAAAAATACATAATAATTAAAATAAAAAATTAATAAATAAAAAAAATGTATTAAAATGTAAGTATTTCGGCTCAACACAGGCCATGCCTAAAAAGCCGCAATACATATAGTAAAAAAAATTGTATCCATAAAATAAATAAATGAATAAATATTTTATTTATTTATGATTTATGTATAATTTTCAAATCAAACAGATTTTTTGAGCCTACTAAGTTGTATTTTATTAACAAAAACACATAAAAAATGTATATTGTGACAATTATTTCGCCTAGTTATGACATTCGTTTGAAAATGCCATAACTAGGCGAAATAATGGAAAAACTAGATTTATTTTTTATGTGTTTTTGTTAATAAAATACAACTTAGTAGACTAAAAAAAATCTGTGTTTGATTTAAAATTATTACATAAATTAAAATGGACTTCTACAAATTAAACGCCAAATCAATAAATAAACAGTATACCCTGTAAATACCCAGACTTCCATATTCTTTTTTAATTTATCTTTTACTTAGTAAATACCACTTTTTGTAAAATTTATTGCTGTATTTACTAAGTAAAAATTAAATTATCAGTGGAAAAATTTATTACAACGTGTCTGCATACATACATACAAACGTATTTCTTATATTTTTACCGAATATAGTAATTCGTGTTTCGACACGATCAAACAGGTCGCTACTAAATTATTCCGATACCCTCATTAGTGGATTGGTCTGTTGGGGGGATGGTTTGCTTAGGGGCGGAGATTAGGGGTGATAAAACTTACGATTGGTTAGAATTGAACCATCAGTTACTTTCGGCAAAACGAATTCGTTTCTCTGAAAAACCCTGTCTACTTTCAAACTTTATACTATACGAATGGTGCATAACCATATCATTCGAACCCTTATCCGCACCCCAATGGTGCATAGGGCACTGCATCATATAAACGCAGTGTTATCTTGATCGTTAACACGCGAAGGAAAGGTGATCAGCCCTCCGCTTCAGGTACCAGTCCAGGGTAATATTGAATAAATATTAGTGTGAAAATATCACTTATATTTATTAGACCCGCTTCTGGGAATCGAACCTGGGACCTCCAGAACGGTAGCCACGTCAAACCACCGCACGCCTAAGATTCTCAAAATTCTCTTCTGTATTATTATTATTGCAAGCTTACTAATTAACTTAAGATCTCGCTGCTAGATAGAGGCATAGAGAATAGAACGCCACACTAATCTATCTTTGCAAACAATCTTCGCTTCTTCTACATACCTGAGACCTGTTAATACCCAGACTTCCATATTTTTCTTCATCTTTGTTGAGGTGTCAAAATGTACAGATGTATTATTCAATTCTCCTTCTCCTTACTGCTATATCTATTATTTCATATCATACCCTTTTTTTAAAATCTCTAAATGTTTTTCAATAGTTTTATAACATAAATGTGGAATTGTTTAATTGGCTTTTTTTAACGTAACTATTTTTTGTTAATGCAATGTAATGTTTATTATTTTTAATGTAAATATTGTTTATTATATCTTTTTTTTCATATATATAAGCTGTACACTTCCCGAATAAATAAAATAAAATAAAAAAATATGTGGTATTATTTTTTGACATCTCATCAAAGATGAAGAAGAATATGGAAGTCTGGGCATTTACGGGGCTTACGACCGTCATAGGCTGGTTTGAGTGATCACTTTACACACGTGTAACATTCACCAATTCTACCCATTATTGACAACCACACTACTCAAATTCTTGGAAGTTCTATATATATATGAACCAATTTAGAAACCTTGTTCATGAATCACTAAAACTTCACTAGAGACATCTATTGGTGAGATGTAAAGAAGCTTTTTATTAAGCAGAAACTCTTATATTAGTATGTGAGATCCGAATCCTGGATTATAATCACACACATGAGAAACGCCAGAAAATACCATTTTCATTTTTATTATTAAGCTTATTCGGATCTCACATACTAATATAAGAGTTTCTGCTTAATAAAAAGCTTCTTTACATCTCACCAATAGATGTCTCTAGTGAAGTTTTAGTGATTCATGAACAAGGTTTCTAAATTAGTTCATATATATAGAACTTCCAAGAATTTGAGTAGTGTGGTTGTCAATAATGGGTAGAATTGGTGAATGTTACACGTGTGTAAAGTGATCACTCAAATCAGCCTATGACGGTCGTAAGCCCCGTAAATGCCCAGACTTCCATATTCTTCTTCATCTTTGATGAGATGTCAAAAAATAATATGAAAATAACTCCTGTAATTGGAGATAATCCAGATTTTGTGAACAAGTATTTGGACACACTCAAAATGTTGTAAAATATGTGGTGTTATGATTCCACGTTTTTCCTGCGTTATTTATGAACATATACGTATGTTTATTTTCATCATACAGTGTTAAATATTTCAGGCATTGAAATGGCGTGTTATCTGTGGTTTTGCGTCGCTCAAATCGCTCACTCCTTTCAAGAACGTCATAAATCAAAAAACTTGATTTTTCAGTAGAACGTTTTTAACTAACTAACCATCACGCCGCTTCCCCGCAGGGGTAGGCAGAGAGAATCGAACGCCACACCACTCTGTCTTTGCAAACATTCTTTGCCTCTTCTACATTCATGCATCTCCTCATACATACCCGACGATTATTACGACTCCTGACCCGGCCGCTTTCTGTGCCAAGTTTTCCTCGGTCGTCCTCTGCTTCTTTTTCCAACTACATTCGCTCCATAAATTTGTTTAACCGTTCTTTCTTCACTCATACGCTCCACATGTCCAAACCATCTCAACACACCTTTCTTAATTTTATCGATCATGCTTATCTCAGCCTTACATTCTTTCCTTATTTCATCATTCGAACATCTATCAAACATCGTTTTGCCACACATTCGTCTGAGGGATCGCATTTCGACTGCATTCAGTCTGCTTTCCTTCTTTTGCCAACTCCATGCTTCACTTCCATACATAAGGGTTGGAACCAGAACTAAAATATAATACAATGTATTAAAAATTAATATCCAGCCACTTATTGAACTTTTTACTGTGCAACAGATCTTTTTATGTTAAACCTGAAGGTTTTTTCTCCGTTTGAAAAATATTTAGTATATTTAAAAAAATAATTATACAATACCTTTTCTTCAAAATGCAAAAACAAGACTTTTTGCCCTGTAGCGGGTAAATATTAAGTTAAAAATATGCCGCTTTTGCTAAGATATAGTACATTTTCTGGGCATTCAAAAAAAAGGAAAACAGCTGAAAATTGAAGATTTTTGATTTATGACGTTCTTGAAAGGAGTGAGCGATATGTGAAATCAGTGCCTACATACACTCGTGTTATATTATAAATGTCCACAATATATGATTCACGGCTCTTATCACACATCACCATATAATTTGATGCCGACATTATCTGTTCTGCAGTTTTATGGACAATGAAAACCACAGTATGTCTTAGAATAAATATTTTTAAAATACAAACATTGATATTTTCTAATTAAAATGTAACTTTGTAAAATCACTATAATTAAAATGTAACTTTTACTTTTTTTTTACAAAAATGTTAATAATATTAGTAAATAACCACTCACCGAGATTTTTATGTCTACCGGTATCGAGACGTACCCGTCTCTTCGTCAGGACAACCACTACCACAGCATGCAAACAATACCACCCTTCACCACCATAGCACCATTTACACACTTAAAACTACACAAAATGTTTTACACGTGCGATTTTTGGTCGACCCGAAGACCAACATGCACTAAACGTTTCAGCACAAACATGCGTTACGAGTTAATAAATTATATTGATTTTTTCATTCAGCATACATACATAGATGAAAGAGGTGTTTTGTTTTATGGACGATGAAAGCCTTACTATGTTTTAAAATAATCTTTTTATGATTAAAACAGTTGTGTTTTCATTCAACATACGTAGATGATAGAGAATATAGAAGCCTGGGTACCTATTTACAGGGCCCTCTGTCATAGGCTGGTTTAAGTCGGTGTTCCTAAATGAAGCGGAATGCATCGAAACACGAGAGAGATGGTGGTATTTACCGAGTAAAATTTGAATTAAAAAAGATTTAGTTTTTTTAATGAAGGTTGTTTTTTTACCGTATTTGTGAGCAAGGATTTGAACACACCCAAATTGTTGTGAATTCGTATTTTCATCTGTTGTTGAAATCATCTGTAGGTCTCAAAACTAGTCGTGTTTACATTAATAAACTAAAAATATTCTTCAAACGGAGTAAGCTAAATAAATACTCCGCCATAGCGCTACAATAAGTCATACCTAAACATATCGAAAATCACACCCACATGTGGAAGGTTCTGAGACTACTGCATATATACAGGTTTCAAGAATTAATGCAAAATGGATAGTATTAATAAAGGGCAGAATATTAAACGTTATACAAGTGTATCTCTTAAGTGATCGCTTAAGCCAGCCAAATGCCGGGTCGTAAGCCCTGGTATGCTCAGACTTTCACCTTCTTTCGTATAAAGAGGAACGATGGATGTTTCATATCATGTTCAGACACCTATAAACTAAAAAAAAATTATGTATACAAGTGTTTTATTTAACTAATTATCACGCCGCTTCCCCGCAGGGGTAGGCAGAGAGAATCGAACGGCCACACCACTCTGTCTTTGCAAACATTCTTTGGCTCTTCTACATTCATGCATCTCCTCATACATACCCGACGATTATTACGACTGATTGTGTTTTATCATTGTATTGAAATCAAATATTCAATGATCGCTGTATTTACTGCGATTTATTTTTAATTTTCCAATAATTGCATTTTAATAAAGAGTATCACAGCTATAAAAAATTCTTCTTTATACATATTCTAAAATTAAGATTTCTTTGCCAAAATATTTTTGGCACGCTCCCAAATTCTGTGATTTTTTAATGCGTTTTTAGATTAAGCGTTTTATTTTTACTGTAGTTTTGTTTGAATTATGCCTCGTCTTTTGTGTTTTATGACTATTTAACCAGCGGGATATAATGCCTTGCTTGATTGCTGATTACGACTTACGCCTTTTGACGTCGACAACAAAATTATTCAACCGCTGATTTTTAAAGGTTACCTACGTTTTTTCTTTCAAGTATTCAATAATCTTTCAGAATCATTACTTTTTCAAATTCACAATACGTCGTGGATTACTTGGTTATTTTGATTCCCTTTTCAAATTCACAATACGTCGTGGATTACTTAGTTATTTTTATTCCTTTTTCAAATTCACAATGAGTCGTGGATTTTTCAATTAGTGTTATTCCTTTTTCAAATTCACAATTCGTCGTGGATTTCTTATGTATTGTTATTCCTATTTCAAATTCACAATAAATGGTGGATTTCTCATTTATTGTTATTCCTTTTTCAATTTCACATTGCGTCGTGGATTTTCTCGTTTGTCGTTATTTATATTTGGAAGTCACACTTTACAGTCGATTTTTATAGATTTTTTAATATTTATTTACTTTACCTTTTAGCATGACTTAGTTGTATTCCTTCACTGTCGTTTTTATTTCAAATTCACATTACGTCGTCTGTTTTCTTAGTTTTATTTATTACTATTTAAAATTCACAGCTCGTCGTCGATTTTTTTCATAGTTTTTATCCAAATTTCAAATTATCAACAATAATTTTCATGGATCGTGGTTTTATTCCAATCTTTTGTTATTTCTAAAAACTAACTAATCTAACCATCACACCGTTTCCGCGCTTGGGTATGCAGAGAGAATAGAACGCCACACCGATCTATCTGTATTTGTAAAAAAATCTTCGCATCTTACACGTTCATGCATTTCATCATATATTTACTACCCGTGGATTTTTCTTGTTTTTTCTTGTTTTCATTTTTCTTTTTTCTTTTTTTCAGGAAAAGTCCGGAGAGCCTTACAGCAGCAAACTTACCACCAGGGCAGACCACAGTCCAGTTTTCGGTAAGTCTACAAAATATTTACCACGTTTACTTAAATTTATTGTGACACGTGTTTCGATGCATTCCGCATCATTTTCAAATAACGTAAATTTGTGTAATTATAAGTCGAAATTCTCAAACACTGAAATGCTCAGATTTTCATCTTCCCTTCATAAATAGACAATAGATGTTTGGTCTCAGATGTAGGCCGGTTTAAGGGATCACATTATACACGTCTAGCATTCACCATTCTACCCGTGAATGACAATCACACTACTCAAATTTTTACCTTAAAATAATCCCTGTAAATGCCCAGACTTCCAAATTCTTCTTCATATAAAATTTTGGAAATCACATGTATATTTATCATATAATTGACACTTTTTTCATATGTGAGTTCTTAGAAGTGTCTATGGTTGATTTGAGAATGCTTTTTATTTAGCAGAGACTCTTGATTTTCATTATATTGGATTCTTCCCGAATTATTTCACATACTAGGAAAAGCCTGAAAACATGACAATTTTTTTATGAAGCTTATAATTTGAACAAATGTTTTATTCGCAACATGTGTGACAACCACACTACTTAATTTTTTTTGGAACTCCTTTTAATATCATAAATCCCATGACGCTAAAGTAGACTGAATGCAGTCGAAATGCGATCTCTCAGAAGAATGTGTAACAAAACGATGTATGATAGATGTGTGAATAGTGAAATAAGGAAGGAATGCAAAGCTGAGATAAGCATTATCGATAAAATTAAGAATGGTGTGTTGAGATGGTTTGGACATGTAGAACGAATGAGTGAGGAAAGAACGGTAAAACAAATTTATGAGGCGAATGTTAGCGGGAAAAGAAGCAGAGGACGACCGAGAAAAACATGGCACGATCAGGTATGCCAAATACTTGAAGGTGGTCAGGTTAGGAGTCGTAACAATCGGCGGGTATGTATGAGGAGATGCATGAACGTGGAAGAGGCGAAGAATGTTTGCAAGGACAGAGTGGTGTGGCGCTCTATTCTCTCTGCCTACCCCTGCGGTGAAGCGGCGTGATGGTTAGTTAGTTAGTTAGTCCATGACGCTTCTATATGTGCGAGTTCACTATAGCCACCTATGTTAGGTTTGAGAAACCTTGTTTTTAGCAGAGACCCTTTAATTTAGATGTATGCAAGATCCTAACCGGATTATTTAACACACTGGGAGACGCCTGAAAACATTATTTTCAATTTTTATGCAAGCTACATATTTTACCAGATTATTTTCTTCGCAGACTTCCATTTTCTTCTTCATCTATGATAAGACCTAAATGGAGAGATCCAGATTTGTGAACAAGGATTTTGTCACACCCAAAAATGCTGTGAATAAATAATATCATTTCGAACTGGGACATGTATGCCTACAATATAAAAGACTTATCTCCACTCCTCCACTCAAAAGATAAAACGGTTACATAAAAGATAAAATATTGCACAAATATTTCGGCCTGTAATCCCGTTGCCAGAATGGAAAGCACGTATCTCTGTAAATATTTTGTTTTTATCGTTTGTTTTTTTTCCTCAAACAAGCAAACAAACTAACAAAAAACTAGATAAACAAACGCAACGAGTGTCGTCATGTCTGCCCATGCATATAAATAAGAGATCCCGGGTTCGATTTCTGGTCAAGTTTTCTTCTAAAACAATTCTGTTTTTCATGGATCATATAAACATATTAGGGTCTCCCTAATATGGTAAAAATAAAGATAAAAAAACGATATAAGTGTATATAAATATAGAAATTATAATAATTTTTTCTTCTTCTTCTTCATCGAACCCTTATCCGCACCCCAATGGTGCATAGGGCACTGCATATAAACGCAGTGTTAACTTGATCGTTAACACATAAAGGAAATGTGATCAGCCTTCCGCTTCAGGTACCAGTCCGGGTGATATTGAATAAATAATAGAGTGAAAAAATCACTTATATTTATTTGACCCCCCCCTGGAAATCGAACCCGGGACCTTCAGAATGGTAGCCGAGCGTGCTGACCATTACACTATGAGGCGGATAATTATTTATTGTAATTTTATTTTGTATATAAAATCATGGTTTTCAACTCCTGTCTGTTGTGTATATAACATAGAATTTTGTCTAATCTCACACCAGTCCAATGATGTCGGTTACGACGAAACCCGGTTGCTGGACAAATAAAATTCATGTGGAAAAAAATACTTAGGTGTTATTTTATTCTTTATTAATATACTCGAAAAAGTGGCTTAATACAAATTGTTTTTTTTTTTATACTAAAAATATTTCTCATACAAAAATCTCTTGATTCGACTGAAAACTTCATTTTTTTAAAAACATTTGTGTGTGTACAAATACTTGTTCACAAATCAGGCTTTTCTCCACTCGGGAGTAACATTATATAGTTTTTTTCTTACTGATTCACTTTCAAAACGAGTTCCATAAATCTATATGCTTTACGATATATTATATCATACTATAGCCTTGTATTATGGCCATCTCCATATTTACAATATGATAATTCCTACGTTATAACGTTTATAGGCCTTTGTATAGTGCCCATAACGATTGCGGTCGAATGGAGCGACGTGTTGCTGTACCCCTGCGGTCTACGGGTCGATTGTGTTTTTATCCCGTACTTTAATGGCAGTGTCCTGTTATAACGAGGTTTCCAGAATAAAAATCACATTTTATTAGTCCAAAATTAATGTAGGGTTTATTATCGTAAATATGTAGACACGGTGGAGAAACGTTTTACCTGCGTTATTTAGACTCTAGGATCGAGTCTTTGCGACGCATATTATAAAAGACGACAAAACAAGAAATTTAAATACAAAAATACCACTTTCTTGAGTTTATTAATGTAAGAATAACCCTTATCCGCACCCAATAGTGCATAGGGCACTGCATCGTATTGACGCAGTGTTATCTTGAACATTAACATATGAAGGAAAGGTGATCAGCCCTCCGCTTCAGGTACCAGTTCAAGGTAATTGATATTGAATAAATATTACGGCTGTCCAAATTTAAAACACAGTAAGGGACATTTTTTTATAGTACTTTTTTTTGCATTTTTGGACTAAGTAGAGTCTACTTAGTCCATTATAATTTATATTTGAAGCACTAACTTTGTGATTTTCCGTTTTATAATTAAAATGTAACATGGTTTTAAAATCACATTAAACATTTTATTTTAACTTAATTATAATATCTACCGGTTTCGAAGCTAACTGCTTCTTTATCAACACTAATTAATACAGTCTTGATAAAGAAGCGGTTAGCTTCGAAACCGGTAGACATTATAATTAAGCTATAAAAAAATATTTATAGTGATTTTAAAGCAAAGTTACATTTTAATTATAAAACGGAAAATCACAATGTTAGTGCTTCAAATAAAAATTATATTCCATATTCTTCTTCATCTTTGATGAGATGTTAAAAAATAATATGTTAGTTAGTCATTTAAGATTCGGTATTATGATTCGGTTTTTTAATTCCATTCCCATGTCTAGTTCTAAGACCTTTTCGCCAATAAATAATCCTAGCATATTTAAAAAAAATACATATTACAAGTCGCCTGTCAGAAGTAAGACAAGCTTTGTTCTTCAATCATAAACATTGTTATTTAATGAAAAAAAGGTTCAAATATTTCTACCTGCTTCGAGATCTATAAGCAGGGCTGCCACACACCGCAAATATTTATTTAAAAAAAATATATTTATTGTGGGTCGAAATTATCGACGGGTGTGTATGAGGAGATGCATGAACGTGGTATGGTCGAAGAATGTATGCGATAAGGACAGAGTGGTGTGGCGTTCTATTCTCTCTGCCTGCGGAGAAGCGGCGTGATGGTTAGTTAGTTATGTTGAGATGATTGGAGATTATCCAGATTTGCCAACATTATAAAAATTATTTTGAATATTATTATAACAAACCATCTCAACACACCTTTCTTAATTTTATCGATAATGCTTATCTCAGCCCCGCATTCTTTCCTTATTTCATCATTCGAACATCTATCAATCATCGTTTTGCCATAAATTCGTCTGAGGGATCGCATTTCGACTGAATTCAGTCTGCTTTCATCAACATGGTCTATATTTGTTACACGTTTGTAAAGTGATCACTTAAACCGACCTATGACGGTCGTAAGCCCTGTAAATGGCCAGATATATTTTTCTTCATCTATATTGAGATGTCAAAAAATAATGTAATATTTTTTATATTTTTATTTTTTAATATTATTTAAAATATTTTTTGGCAACCCTGTTCGACTAGAATGTTTTTGGGGTTCGCCACAAAAAATAAAGCAAATATTTATCTCGACTCGTTCACCAATACCACTCATATACAATACTTTCATAATATATTTTTCTTGCTTGTTTTAAAGAACGAGACTACCTATGAAATAAGGGTCTCAACATAGATGAAGAAGTCTGTTGAGATCGGAACACGGAAGTTTGTTTGCATATTTAAGTGCTTCAAATGTCTCCCGAAATTTCTTTATTTGTATTTTTTCAATTTACTGCATTATTTTTATGTGCCAAATTTGCTCGTCGAAAAACATCGTTTTTTGCGTAGACCCGCCACGCAATGCTGTAAAGTTGTAAATTGTATTTTTTTTATACATCTCAACATAGATGAAGAAGAATATGAATGTCTGGGTATTTACAGATCACTTAACCAGCCTATGACAGGTCTTAAGTCATGTAATATCAGAATTATTATAATAATCAGAACAATTACTATTTTAAATTGACTTATTAAAATAATAATAATAATAATAAAACCCTTATTTGCACCCCAATGGTGCATAGGGCACTGCGTCATATAAACGCAGTGTTATCTTGATCGTTTACACATGAAGGAAAGGTGATCAACCCTCCGCTTCATGTACCAGTCCATGGTAATATTGAATAAATATTACAGTGAAAAAATCACTCATATTTATTTTAACCACCCTGGGAATCGAACCCGGGTCCTCCAGAACGGTAGCCGAGCGCGCTGACCATTACATTACAGAGGCGGACAAATTAAAATAATCAGAAAAAATATATAATATGATTTTATAAAATATCTTTGAACAAGTATTTGGACATACTCAAAATTTTCCATATTAAAACCATTTTAAACTTTGTGGTATGATAATATAACACTCCTTATCATTCATCGTTCACTTTATGTAATACCATTTGAGTGGTATTACACAAAGTGAACGATGAATGATAAGGAGAGTGTTATTCTTATTATACTCTATGTATTGAATGTTAAATTAAACACTGAGTTTTTGAGTGAACTAAGTTGTATTTTATTGTTTGAAAAAACACATAAAATACAATTTTGTGACAATCGTTTCGCCTAGTTATGGCATTTTCAAACAAATGTGAAGATACTTATTACATTTATAGATTTGACGTTTAATTTGTAGAACTACATTTTAATTTATGAGTTAATTTTTAAATCAGTATTTTTTGAGTCTACTAAGTTGTATTTTTTTTAATGTTAAAACTATTACGTAAGTACCTAAAATTGGATAGCTACATCAGGAACGTCATTTGAATCCATTAATTTAATCTTCACATAATCAACTAACTAACTAACCATCACACCGCTTCCCCGCAGCGGTAGGCAGAGAGTATTCTCTAACGCCACACCACTCTGTCTTTGCAAACATTCCTCGCCTCTTCTACGTTCATGCATCTCCTCATATACACCCGCCGATTGTTTCGACTCCTAACCTGACCGCTTTCAAGTATTTGGCATACCTGATCTTGCCATGTTTTTCTCGGTCTTCCTCCGCTCCTCTTTCCTTTTTTCACATTCGTTTGAAAATGCCATAACTAGGCGGAACACTTGTCACAATATAATTTTTTATTTGTTTTTTCAGTACAACTTAGTAGACTCAAAAAAATCTGTGTACGATTAAAAAATTAATACATAAATACTTATTTTACTCTTCTATAAATGGAGTTAGTCACGTTTCGGTAGGTGTGGTGGTGGTTTCGTTCGCCGTAGGGTAAGTGGACCTAAATTGGGCTCTAATGCTGGCCCGAGTGGTCCAAATCATAGTCATTAGGACCTGCTTTGGTACATGCCACGCCAGGGGCGAGTTTGTGACGTCATGCGCCTGTCAACATCGAGAATGCGAGATGTTGGCGTAATAAAAATAAACAAATTGATTTGATGATGTTATAAAAAGAAACCGCATATTCGGAATCTTTCTTGTTACGAGTTTTTTTCTTCCCAGTTGTGCATAAGACACTGGGTTTCAATAACAGTAAAAATAGTAGGCAATTAAGGTTTATGCAGTAGTTATAAGGTAAAAAAAAATTACGAGGCGAATGTAAGTGGAAAAAAGAGCAGAGGAAGACCGAGAAAAACATGGCACGATCAGGTATGCCAAGTACTTGAAAGTGGTCAGGTTAGGAGTCGTAACAATCGGCGGGTATGTATGAGGAGATGCATGAACGTGGAAGAGGCGAAGAATGTTTGCAAAGACAGAGTGTTGTGGCGTTCTATTCTCTCTGCCTACCCCTGCGGGGAAGCGGCGTGATGGTTAGTTAGTTTGTTTTTATTTTTTTATAAGGTACTGCATTCTAATACCAATTTAAAGCAGCAAGCCAACAAAGATTAGGGCAATAATTATAAGACATTGAGTGCCAACAATAATAAAAACAGCAAGTCAATAAAAGTTTCCGCAATACTAATAAGACACTTTGTTCCACCAACAATAAAAACAGCAAGTCAACAAAGGTTTATGCAATAGTTATAAGGTACCCTTATGTATGGAAGCGAAGCATGGAGTTGGCAAAAGAAGGATGAAAGCAGACTGAATGCAGTCGAAATGAGATCGCTCAGACGAATGTGTGGCAAAACGATGTTGGATAGATGTTCGAATGATGAAATAAGGAAAGAATGTAAGGCTGAGACAAGCATTATCGATAAAATTAAGAAAGGTGTGTTGAGATGGTTTGGACATGTGGAGCGTATGAGTGAAGAAAGAACGGTTAAAAAATTTATGAAGCGAATGTAGTTGGAAAAAGAAGCAGAGGACGACCGAGGAAAACTTGGCACTATCAGGTATGTCAAATACTTGAAAGCGGCCGGGTCAGGAGTCGTAATAATCGTCGGGTATGTATGAAGAGATGCATGAATGTAGAAGAGGCAAAGAATGTTTGCAAAGACAGAGTGGTGTGGCGTTCGATTCTCTCTGCCTACCCCTGCGGGGAAGCAGCGTGATGGTTAGTTAGTTAGTTAGGTTATAGATAATTACCCTTCCCTTACGATACCAAAGACTTCCACGCACTCCGTATACCATATTAAAATGTGATTTAAAAAAACGGGGAAAAACTCCTAAATGTTGCTTTTATTGAGAACCTTGGAAAACATACTACCCAAATATACGAAATCATCTACCTGTTCTAAAATCTCCCCATTTACTAATATTTCAAACTCAGATCTATCTATAGATTCATCTCTTTCAAAAACCATGATCTTGGATTTAATGTTTTAGAATTGTGATTCGCAAGCCTAAACGGACATAGCAATCCAACTACCCACGCCGCCCTGGGACCCGTTATACAAACAAGGATATCATAAATTGTCCATTTTCAACCATTTTTTGCCGAAGTACAAAAATGCTGGCATTTCCAGGAACCATCGTCCGACACTCCTATGTGGTTTGGTGGAACGGAGGGAGTTTACGATTCGAAAAGATTTTGCGACTTCCTACCTAACACAGAATGAGTCACTGAACTGACTCATTTATTATAATATTTGGCCACGTTTTTGGCATCTCAACATAAAACAAATCTCACATAATATGGAACAACATTTTGAGTGTGTCCAAATACTTGTTAACAAACCTAGATTATCTGCAATTATAGGAGTTTGACCGAGAAAAACATGGCACGATCAGGAATGCCAAATACTTGAAAGTGGTCAGGCTAGGAGTCGTACAATCGGCGGGCATGTATTAGGAGATGCATGAACGTGGAAGAGGCTAAGAATGTTTGCAAAGACGGAGTGGTGTGGCGTTCTATTCTCTCTGCCTACCCCTGCGGGGAAGCGGCGTGATGGTTAGTTAGTTAGTTATATAAAAAAATAAAATAAAACCCTTATCCGCACCCCAATGGTGCATAGGGCACTATGTCATATAAACGCAGTGTTATCTTGATCGTTAACACATGAAGTAAAGGTGATCAGCCCTCCGCTTCAGGTACCAGTCCAGGGTAATATTGAATAAATATTACAGTAAAAAAATAACGTATTATATATTTATTTATTTATTTTATTTTACCCCCCCTGGGAATCGAACCCGGGACCTCCAGAACGGTAGCCAAGCGTGCTGACCATTACACTACGGAGGCGGACAAAGTTATAGGAGTTAGTTTTCATATTATTTTTTGACATCTCATAAATGAAGAACCATCTTTGATGAGATGTCAAAAAATAATAGAAATTAATACATTAATTAAAATGGAGTTCTACAAATTAAACTTTAAAAAAAAATCTAAAATGTTATTTACGCTTAAGATATTAACGCTAAAAAATTATTTTTTTACGCTAAAGTTAAGTCGAAACGTGATGTAAGATTAAAAACAAATGCACTGTTATCGATTCCTTTGCTCCTTTGGTTGGAATGCGGCCAGAGCGTGCTCGGCTCTCCCGAGGCAAAGTGTCTCACTACCAATTCCACTTTCCATTGTCACCAAAATAAGACGGTGATGTCACCACGCGTGACATTCTGTACATAACAATCCTGCTAACATCAAGGCCCAGCATTCGATAAGTCGCAACTTAATTTTCTTTCAGCCCAGGTAACATTTGACGTGTTTAAAATATTTGCAAAATATACCGTTTTTGTATTGAAAAAAATAAGTTATTTACGATACATAAATACTGACTATGGTTTTGAAAAGGGGGTTTAACATGTGTCATCATCATCAGGGTTTAACATGCATACGTTAAACACTGATGATGACAAGGTTCTTGTCGAAACTGTTAAAAATGTACCAATAACAAAGTTTACAACATTTTGAGTGTGTCAAAATATGTATGTGATTATAATCCAGGATTCGGACCTCACATACTAATATTAGAGTTTCTGCTCAGTAAAAAGCTTCTTTTCATCACACCAATAGATGTCTGTAGTGAAGTTCTAAACAACGATTCTAAATTGGTTCATATGTATAGAACATCCAAGAGAAGTGTGGTTGTCAATAATGGGTAGAATTGGTGAATATTACACGTATCTAAAGTGATCACTTAAACCAGCCTATGACGGTCGTCAGCCCCGTAAATGCCCAGACTTCCATATTCTTCTTCATCTTTGATGATATGTCAAAAAACAAAAACAAAGTGGTTAAAAACAAAGTTTATTTTATGAAGTTTATAAAATTTGCCACAAAGTATCTGCGAAAAACTTAAAAAAAACAATTAAAAAACATTAACTTCCCTATAACATCCCCTCTGATAACATGGTACCTATCCCAGCGTTATAGGAGGGTTGACTGTTTTATCATTTTGGTGCTGTTTTTTATAAACTAACGGGCTTACTTCAAACGTCTGTTTACGATTTTCTTACCGGTAGCGCCGATTAGGCTCGCAACGTCGTAATCCCTATTCGCCACGCTACAGCGTTACTCCGTCAGCCTCTATTACTCTCTGTAATCCTGTTACCCTGTTACTCTTCCACCCAAACAAGTCTCATACGCGACTATGTTAACACGTGTCGATAATAAATTGCCGGTGGCTGTGTTGCCTCTAGCCGGTAGTGATGCAGATAATTGAGCAAAAGCCTTGATTAGACTTCGATAATCGGTTATGAAAATAATCTATTTATTGATTTGGCGTTTAATTTGTAGAACGAATGACATTCGTTTGATAATGCCCTAACAAGGCGAAACAATTGTCACAATATAATTTTTTATGTGTTTTTGTTAATAAAATACAACTTAGTAGAGTCAAAAAATCTGTGTTTGATTTAAAATTTATACATAAATGAAAATAATCGTTAATTTGGCGATGTTTCGGATGTTGTTAAAATCTTTGACGTGCTGTCTCCATAATATAGTAGTTGTAGCGTTTGGCTTCTATGCTGGAGGTCACGGGTTCGATTTTCAGGGAGACACGATGAATATTATTGCTTTTTTACTCTTATATTTACTTACTTTGAGACTGATTACTATCCCTTATATATTATAATTGTCCGCCTCCGTAGTGTAATGGTCAGCACGCTCGGCTACCGTATTGGTGGTCCCGGGTCCGATTTCCAGGGAGGGATCAAATAAATGAAAGTGAACTCAGATATTTATTCAATATTTATTGCCTGAAGCGGCGGGCTTATTACCTTTCTTTATGTGATGCAGTGCCCTATGCACAATTGGGTACGGATGAAGGTTTGAAGAATAATAAATACCTCATGATTATTATTATTATACACTACTTCATTTCATTTGAATTTATTTATTTTAAATTTAAGTTTTACTTAGTAAATACCACTATTTCTTAAAATCTGCTGTGACACGTGTTTCTTTTTTTTATTTATATAGCTTTAAATTAAAAAAAGTAAAAAATAAAAAATAGTTACATTAATAAAAAAAAGCCAATTACACAATTCTACATCTATGTTATAATAACGATCAAGAACATTAACAGATAAAAAAAAGTTTCGATGCATTCCGCATCATTTCAAACACCGTAGATGTTTATGGATAGATTTTACCACAAAGTGACTGCCGAATCAATTAATGAATTTGTTTTATCAGAAAAAAAATTATGATTATTTTCAACCTGCCTACTAGGTTAGGTTAGGTTAGGTTAGGTCAAAATAGATTACTCGGATGCTGATCCCTAGTTACCTTTATGAAAAAAAAATAATGAATTATTTTTATGATAGATATCGCGATTAAAATATCCGAATGATTCGATTATAATGATCGGTTATTTTCGTCATTGCTAGCCGGTAGTCTGCGGTGACCGCTACATAAATTTCGTGGTTCGTTTCAGAGTTGAAAGGAATTGTTGTCTGTGCGTTGTGGTCAAGCATCGGATATGAATACTATGAGATACCTTGGAAATACATTTAACAACATACATGAAAAATGACGTGTCTAACGATGTACCATGAATGCCCATCGAATGCCCATAGAACGCCCATAGAATGCCCATGAAATGCCCATAGAATGCCCCGCATTCACTGTCAAACGTCTTACATTTTCGTAAAATACATACTGCCTCCAGGGTGATGAAGAAGAATATGGAAGTCTGGGTAATTTACAGGGCTTACGACCTGTCATAACCTGTGATCACTTTATTTTACAAAGTTGTAATTATCTATTTTGGCAGTGACAGGGACATTGAAAGCTTCTTCTTCTTCTTCTTCTTGGTGTAGGCCTTGTGGCCTGTTTTTAAGAGGGATTAGCCTCCTGCGAGGTCGATTCCCAGCTGTTCCATCTCTCTCTCATCCATCTCTTTGGTGGTCAGCCCGGGAGTAGTCTACCTTGGGGTTGGCCGTACAGTGCGATGCAGGGGGAGTCTAGATGGTCATTAGTCATATAAAATATATGTAAAAAAAAAACCATTGTGATTTTATTATATCACTTGAGAGAAATTGTCCTTATCTTGGGCAGCTCTAAACAGCGCCTCGACGGTCCTGATCCCCGTCCAATCTCGTATATTCCGGAGCCAGGAGATCTGCCTTCTGCCCACACCTCGTCGACCCTCTATTTTGCCTAATTTACACTCAATCTAACACTCCCTCAATTCATTGTTTTGCCTTATCAACTATTGAGCATGAGTAAGGATCCTTTCTCGAAGTTTGAAATAGTCTAGGAGGTTAAGTATGTGTATTTCACGAAAATCACAACCCGGTCATACAAATTGGATTTTAATTCGCCGTGCGTGCGGGGACTTACTACGTTAGGGTCACCATGCACGATAGGTTTTTATTTATTCACCGCTCTAATTTAAAATTCCACCTCGTTCATTAAACAAGTCTTCGATAGCATAATTAAGAGTATCATCGTATCATTCTAGCCATATCAAATAATCTTCGTCTTCTAGTCCTTAATCGCAAGCCTATGGTGCATAGGGTACTGCATTGTATCGAGTGAGAATTATCTTGATCGTCAAATACGCGAAGGCATTCTGATCAGCCATGCCTTTTAAGTACTGGGTATGAGCAAATCCGTAAAGGCCCATTTTTGTGTCTGTACCCAGTACAGACAAATCCACAGACCCATTTTTTGCTCAGCCCAGGTATGGACAAATACATCCCTACTTAACGTCTTTGTAGACTATTAGGGTCAGATCTCGTCGTCCTCTGGTTGTAGGTCCTTCTATTATGGACAACGTCACCTAGGCCATACCTTCGAATCATGTAATCTTTCTGCAGTATCCATGAATTCTTTGGTCTTCCTCTAGATGTCTTTCGAGGAAGATCAATGGCTATCGAATGGTTCACAATATGATCAGGTTCTCTGCGTCCCATGTGCCCATACCATCTCAAATGCCTTTCCTCTCCTTCACTTTTGATGCCTGTTACAGCCTGGCTTCTACGAATACGTGAACTCTTTGTTTTGTCTCCTAAGGGACACTCCAGCTGACCACCTAAGCATTTCAGCAGTTTCTAATTGTGATCAGGTTCTCTGCGTCCTATGTGCCCATACCATCTCAATAGCCTTTCCTCTACCTTACTATTGATGTCAGTAGGCAGAAGAATATGTGGTACAGGCAAATGGGCAAAGGGCCAATATGATGCTAGTTGCAAACGTTCGTCAATAGGGCCCGCTGCCCATACAATGCCTGCGTCTAGATGTCGAGTGGTAGCAATTGCATGTTGAGGTGAGCGAACCGCGTGTATTCGTGTTCGACTCCCATTAGTGCCTTAACAAGGGGCCGTAACTACCAAGAGCATTTGAAAAATAAATCCCCCCTTTTAAAACATAATTTTTGCAGCGGCCGTATCGTAAAAATATGCTAAATTGCATTTGGAGTAATTCAATATGCGCTTTTACAACGATACATCGTTATAATGTGTCAAAACTGATTTCATTATAAAATAAAACAATTTTTTGACAACATTTTGGTGTGTCCAAATCCTTGTTCACAAATCTGGGTTTTTCCATTAAGAAGTTATTTTTATTTTTTGACATCTCAGCATATGTAGATGAAGAAGAATATGGAAGGTTGGGTATTAAAATCATATTTATTTTAAATATTAAAATCACACACTGTTTTGAGTCTACTAAGTTGTATATTTTATTTTTTATTAAATATGAAAAAAAAAGAAAATTCGTGACAATTCGCCTTGATATGGCATTATTAACTATCGATTGATCGCTTACCGACTGCATTCAGTCTAAATTCATCCTTTTTTCTCCAATTCCTAGCTTCACTTCAATACATTGGGGTTAGTACAAGGACTCCATTATATAGTGCCATTTTAGTTTTAACTGTTTTTCATGTCATTAAAATATGTGTTAAGTGTTTTGTTTCTAATATCATTATGATTCTTTTTATGCCACATGTTTTGTTTCTTAAAAATTATGTATTTCTATCATGATTATCTCGAAGGATAATCGTTTTAAAAATTGCATCTTTTTGGTCCATAGGCAAATTGGAAGCTCCACCCCACGCAGGCTTCAACATGGGTTACCTGATGGCTCCTTACCCTTATCCTAACGGTGCTGCAGCGCATCCCCTGCCCGTATCCATGGTAAGTGATTTTCTTCTTCTTATTTTGTGCATGTCATGTCAGGTCCCCCCATAGTCGACTTATCACTTGAGAGTAATTGTCCTTGTCTTGGGCAGCTCTCAACAGCGCCGAGACGATCCCGATCCCCGTCCAATCTCGTATATATTATAATGGTTATTTTGAAACCGGTTGCCATAAAGTGATGTTTTCAGTGGTATTACACAATGTGAACGATGAATGATAATTAGTGTTATATTACCATACCACAATGTGAAAAATTCTGTAAATATACAAAATAGGTTAAATTTAAATAAAAAATATATCATGGAGGCCTAGGCTGCTTCCTTGGGGAACACCTCATGAATTTATTTATTTTTCGTTGTAAACGATGCGATGTGCTTTTTTTCTAATATTTTTTTATTAAAATACCAGTAATATAAATAGTAAAAAATATTTACTAAAAACAAAGCATAAAAGTTTGTCATTAAGTTTAAGTAAAAAAAAGCAATTGTTTTCAATGCGCGTTTTCGACAGTCCTTGAAGTTTTACGAGTATTTCGAGGGTACGACTTTTTCAATTTCGCTATTCAAGGCTCTACCGACTGTTAAAAAAGGCATTATTTATTTTATTTTCATAGTAAAAATCTAATTTATTCACCCACATGCATTGTTCGATGGCTTCTGTACAATATCCCATAAAAGCAGGCCGAGTAATTCACAGCACATAGATAAAATTGTTCTTGTTCTTTGGCTGGAATGGTTTTGACCGCAAAGTCTCGGCTCTACGTAATTGGCGGTTATGGTTTATGGGTTTATGTGTTCCTTTGACCAAACAAACATGACATAGGTTGGTTTTTAATGGACGCTCGCTTATCGACTTGAGATTGCTATCACCATGCTTCTGCACATATTCAACTGAGCGGAATTTATGTTTTTGAAGTGGTAAGTGGTAATATTCTGTCTGCCTTCCTGGTGTAATAATTAGCGCGTTTAGCTTCCATCCTGGAGACCTCAGGTTCGATTCACAAGACGTATAGTCCAACAAATATGATTGATTTATTATTAACTATTTCGGCACTGAATTTGTAGTAAGACATGATTAAATTATAAATAAAACATGTGTTTTTTACCACTTGAATATTACATCATTTTCATATCATAATCCACATCTGTATAAGTGCCTTTGAGGTAGGTTACGAAAACGGTGCTGTATAAAATATTATTACTGTATTATTATTGACTGGTTATTACATTTCCATCAACCACAACATCCAAAAAGGGTCTCTGCTAAATAAAAGCTTTCTCAGTCCATCATAGATGGTTCTCGTGAACATATACAGGGTCATGAAATTAATAATACATTTGGGAGTTCCAAAAATCAGACTGGTGTCGTGGTCAATCATGGGTAGGATGGTGACTGTTGCACCTGTATAAAGTGATCACTTGACCAGCCTATGACAATTTATAAGAATGGTCAATACCCTTACTTCTATATTCTTCTTCATCTATGTTGTGATATATTTTTTTAAATTAGCCAACTTCTATCAATCTGTTTTTAAGTTACTAGATAAACCTTATATCGTAGTCGTACCCGAGAAAGTGACTAACTAGCAAAACGTTAAATGTTCAGGAGGGCCATTTAAGTCATTTTTGCTTGGCAAGAAAATAAACATCAGTGCAGTTAGTTATTTTTAACAAGTCAATATATTATACTTCCAAGTTTAAAATGGATTTTTAAATTGGGATTTTTTATGGCAATATTAAGCTAGTAAGATATCAAATAGTCAATAAACAGTTTTTTTTTAAAATGCACTTGGTCACTTTCTCCGGTATGACTACGATATTTGTGTATAAACTTATCCATCTTTTTAGTTGGTTTTATTTCTTAAAAAAAAACAGCTTAGTTTTTCAATGTTAGTGGAATATTTGCCCCTGGAATTCCGATTCGAGATCCTGTCTGGATTTAAGGATATTTTTATATAAGTTTTTCAAATATTCCAGACTTGCGTTATCGAATTTCGAAGAGCGACATTCCACCCTGTGAAAAATGCTCGCCGTCGGAAGACTTCAACCATGCCAAAATCCCGACATCCGGCCTCTACGACATTTTAGGATAGATTCACACTTCAGCTTTTTTTAAAACTGGTTCAGAATCCTCACCAATGCGATCACTTAGACGAATGTGTGGCTATACGATGTATTATTTGTGTTCGAAGGGTAAAATAAAGAATTAACGAGGTTTTGCATTGTAAACCATCCAAATTTTCAATTCGGTTTGTATTTTCACCTGTTGATGAAAATATTCGTAGCTCTCGAAACTAGTCTTGTTTATATTTTGGCATCTCAACATAGATGAAGAAGAATATGGAAGCCTGGTATTAAACCTAGCATAGGCTGGATAAGTGATCGCTTTACAAACGTTCACCGATTCTACCCATGATTGACAACCACACTACTGAAATTCTTGAAAGTTCTATATGTATGATCTAATTATTCTTCATCTATGTTGAGATGCATAAAATAATATGAAAAATAACTTCTGTAATTGGAGATAATCCAGATTTTGAACAAGTATTTGGACACACTCAAAACTATTTCTGAAATTGTTTCTATGTAATCTTTGTCCGCCTCCATAGCGTCGTGGCTAGCACGCAAGGCTACCATGCTGGAGGTCCCGGGTTCGATTCCCAAGAGCGTCAAAATAAATATTGGTGATTTTTCAGTCTATTATTTATTTAATATGGCCCGGGACTGGTACCTGAAGTGGAAGGCTGATCACCTTTCCTTCGTGTATTTAACGACCAAGATAACACTGGTTCTATACGATGCAGTGCCCTATGCACCATATGGGTGTGGACAATGGTTAGAAGAAGAAGTAGCAGATTTTTTTTTATATGTGTTTTTTTCAAATTCGATCTTATGTGAACATCGTTACTCAAAATTTAATATGGGAGATGAAAATATCGCTTCAAAAGGCATCGCGTCCATTCTTTACGGCTCCAGTGGCTAGAGGGTCCCCTGGTTTCATCCCCACCCTCGCAGTTCCCGTTCCCCTTCCCCCTCCAGGATATGGCGGGAAAAGGCTGGAAGGGAGGAGATGGGGTAAGAATGGAAGGGAAATTCGGCAGCGGAAATTTTTGAGAGGATTCAAGAATCCACAGTTTCTCAATAAGTACTAATAATAAATAATAATTTTTGACAAATCGCTCACTCCTTTCAAGAACGTCATTAATCAAAAAACTTGATTTTTCAGGAGAACGTTTTTAATGTTTAAAAATGTAACACAATCTATTTGAAATAAATATCAAGCCACTTATTGAACTTTTTACTGTGCAACAGATGTTTTTAGGTGAAACCTGAGGGTTTTTTCTCCATTTGGAAAATATTTCATATGTTTAAAAAAAAATTAAACAATACCTTTTCTTCAAAATTTTAAAACAATTTTTTTTGCTCTATAGCGGGTAATTATTATGTTAAAAATATGCCTCTTTTGCTGGGATATAGTACATTTTCTGGGCATTCCGAAAACGTGCACAACTGAAAATCGACGATTTTTGATTTATGACTCTTTTTAAAGGAGTGAGCGAAATAGGATATTATTTTTAGAGGTGAACCCTTTATTTTGTCTCTAAGGGACACTCCAGCTGACCATCTAAGCATTCACATTTCATCAGGTTCTTTGTGTCCTATGTGCCCATACCATACGTTAGAAGAAGATGTAGTACGGACGAATTGGGGAATGGTTTATCATGCTTTCGAATCATGTTATCTTTCTTTAGCATCTATGGATTTTTTGTCTTTCTGTAATTGTCTTTAGAGGAAGCTCCATGGCGATCGCCTGGTTTACAATATGACCAGGTTCTCTACGTCGTATGTGCCCATACCATCTCAATTGCTTTCCTCGTATTGGTGAGTGTTACAGCCAGGCTTCCATGAATGCGTGAACTCTTTATGTTGTCTCTAAGGGACACTACATCTGACCATCTAAGCATTCGCATATCAGCAGTTTCTTGGTATTTTCTTTCTTCTTCTCCGTCTTAATCCTCATTGCTGAGGGTTGTGACCCTTGCAGAAGCAATGACTCTTCTCCAGTTATCCCTTGACTGCGCTGCACGTAGCGCTCCAACCGCTGAGGTGCCTGCTGCTGCCTTAATTTGATCGGTCCATCGTGTGGGGGATCTTCCTCTCCCTCTCTTTCCCTCCAGGCTACCGATCACAACTAGTCGTTCCAGGCTATCCTCGTTGCCACGCGCAACGTGTCCAAAGAACTGGAGAATCCGTCGGGTACAGATATTGGCCAGAGACAAGCCATCCAAGCGTAGTTCCTGGCGAATGGACTCATTGGTGCGTCTAGCTGTCCATGGAATTCGGAGCATGCGCCTCCAACACCACATTTCGAAGGCATCAATTTTTCTCCTTTCTGCTGCTTTTATAGTCCATGTTTCAGCAGCATAGAGAAAAATGGAGTGGACCAAGCTCCTGACAAGCTTCATCTTGGTGTTGTTACTCTTGGTATACCATCTCAATAATTACAAAAAAATAAGGGAAGAAAAATATATCCCTCTTTGACAATCTGTGTTAGTACCTTAAGACGTTCGGGGAGCCTTGGCTATAGAATACCGGCGGTGGGGGGTGCAGGGATGAAATGAGGGGAGGGGATGAAGCGACCCTCCAGAAATTCATTACGTATGCTTCGATAAACCTTTCGGCGCATTACGCAGCCCTCTTCTTCACCCTTCAGTCTACCTACCGCCTTCTTCGGATGGGGGCTTTCTTTCAGGATTTTTCAGGTTTTTTTTCTTCAGAATAGGCTTTTTTTAATCTAGCGTACATATTCATTTTGCCATAACAATTCTTCTTACAGTCATTATACATATGTATATAAATTACTAGTTGATTGGTAATTTATATCATATTTGAAATCGTTTCAAACTTTTGACATATTCAAAAAAATAAATACAGTATATTATTCATAATAAATCGTATTTTGAAAATGTCCAAGTTTATTTCCAAGTAGATTTGCTCCACTTACTAACTAACCATCAACATTTTGAGTGTGTCCAAGTACTTGTTCATAAATCTGGATTATCTCTAATTATAGCTGTTATTTTTCATATTATTTTTTGACATCTTCGAAGATGAAGAAGAATATGGATCTTTTTCATCTTTGATGAGATGTCAAAAAATAATATGAAAATTAACTCCTATAATTGGAGATAATCCAGATTTGTGAACAAGTATTTGGACACACTCAAAATGTTGTAAATAAATTATCTGGTCAAATTATAAATAAATAATAAAAATGAAAATGGTATTTTCTGGCGTTTCTCATGTGTGTGATTATAATCCAGGATTCAGACCTCACATACTAACAAAAGAGTTTCTGCTCAATAAAAAGCTTATTTTCATCTCGCCAATAAATTTCTCTAGTGAAGTTCTGGTGATTCAAGAATAATGTTTCAAAATTGTTTTATATAAATATATATAGAACTTCCAAGAATTTGAGATGTGTGGTTGTCAATAATATATAGAATTGGTGAATGTTACACGTGTGTAAAGTGATCACTTAAACCAGCCTATGTTATCGACTTATCGATAAAATTAAGAAAGGTATGTTTAGATGATTTGGGCATGCGGATCGAATGATTGTAGAAAAAAATATTATGAATCATTGTTATTCTTATAATATCTACATTGTCAAGTTTTTCATCTCTCTTCTTTTATTCGCATTCATCTCCACCCATTTCTTTCCTCGTAGTCTTCTTTTTCGAGTGCGTCCCACTAATGATAAGGTGTTCTCGAGTGCCACCATTTCCGGCATTCAAAATGGCGACAAGTGACAATAATAATCATCCCGGATTGTAAGAGTTCCATTTTATGTCTCGGTTATTCAATTTCTCGAAAAGGACTTTCTTTGTGGAACTCCACAGCCCTTGAGAGCCCTTTTTGAGGCGACTTCCACACCGACTCTTGAATCTTCAGAAATCTGGATCTAAGTGGAAGGATGACTGGAAAAAAGACGGTTTAATCAGATATGAAAAAGATGACGTATTTATAGTCTACTCTCTTTCAACACTGTATATTTAAAGACACTCAAATGCTGGGAACAAAGTGAATGGTGCACTGAAATCAGTTATAGCAAATAAAAACCTATCAGCGGAAGCTAAACTGGCAGTGCACAACGGAGTCCTGGTTCCAACTCTAATGTACGGAAGTGAAGCTTGGAGTTGGCAAAAGAAGGATGAAAGTAGACTGAATGCAGTCGAAATGCGATCTCTCAGAAGAACGTGTGACAAAACGATGTATGATAGATGTACGAATAGTGAAATAAGGAAGGAATGCAAAGCTGAGATAAGCATTATCGATAGAATTAAGAAAGGTGTGCTGAGATGGTTTGGACATGTAGAACGAATGAGTGAGGAAAGAACGGTAAAATCAATTTATGAGGCGAATGTTAGCGGGAAAAGAAGCAGAGGAAGACCGAGAAAAACATGGCACGATCAGGTATGCTAAATACTTGAAAGTGGTCAGGTTAGGAGTCGTAACAATCGGCGGGTATGTATGAAGAGATGCATGAACGTAGAAGAGGCGAAGAATGTTTGCAAGGACAGAGTGGTGTGGCGCTCTATTCTCTCTGCCTACCCCTGCGGGGAAGCGGCGTGATGGTTAGTTAGTTAGTCTCAAATGCTCTAATTTTTTCCCCATGTTGAATGTTTTGTGAAATTAAGCGAACAACGTTGCAACGATGTCAACATAGATGAATAAGAATTTGGAAGTTTGGGTATTTACAGGGCTTACGACATGTCATTGGTCGAAATGTGAAAATTTGTCATGAAATGTCAAAAATTTAAATACAACTCAAAAGTGGAGAAACCCAGATTTGTTAACAAGTATTGAAACACACTCAAAATTTGACAATATTTATTTATTTTCACCATATACATATAACTAACGATTTTAACCATCACACCCTCTCCCCGCAGGCGTAGGCAGAGAGAATAGAATGCCACACCAATCAGCCTTTGCAAACAATGTTGCCTCTTCCTCAATCGTGCATCTACTCATATATACCCGCTGATTATTCTCTGACTCCTGACTTGACCATGCCCAAGAATTTGAAATACTTCATAAGAATTCACGTAATTTACTATTCCGGCTATGCGATACAGTGACCCATGCACCAATGGATGCAGTTTAGAGGTAGAATTAAACGTAATTGAAAATAATCACATCGCGCACTCCTTTCAAGATCGTCATAAATCAAAAAACTTGATTTTTCAGGAGATCGTTTTTAAAAATTATAAATATAATACAATGTTTTAAAATAAATATCAAGCCTCTTATTAAACTCTTTACTGTGCAATAGATCTTTTGAGGTAGAACCTGAAGGTTTTTTCTCCATTTGAAAAATATTTAGTATATTTAAAAAAAATAATTAAATAATACATTTTCTTCAAAATTCAAAAACAACACTTTCTGCCCTGTAGCGGGTAAATATTAAGTTAAAAATATGCTTCTTTTGCTGGGATATAGTACATTTTCTGGGCATTTCGAAAACATGCGCAATTGAAAATTGTCGATTTTTGATTTATGACGTTCTTGAAAGGAGTGAGCGACATGTCAAAATTTATTAAATAGTGGTATTTATTAATTTTTTATTTATTTAACAGTCACCTAGCGAAAGGATGTTTCTGTCAGTGTCAAGTATTATTTTTATTTATCAACAAAATATTAGTATATAGGTACCAAGTAAATCTTAAATAAAAAATGGATAGATATTACAACAAAGTGGCTGCTGAATCAATTAACGAAAGAATTTTTTTTTTCTGAAAAAAAAATCATTTCTTAATTCGGCAGTTACTTTCAGGTAATATGTATCCATTTTTAATTTAAGTTTTACTTGGTGAGTACCACTATTCAATAGCGGTGTTTAACAAGTAAAAATGTAAATATTAATGTATTTTTTTCGTCTCGAATTGAGAATTTTGTCACCGTCTCATTAATTTGTTTTGAAAGGAGCAGCGCTCTTTCTCGGGTCGAAGTTCAAGTGTTGGTGACTCGGCTGAGTGGGGCTGTGAGGGTGCAAGGGTATAAGAGAGGGAGGGGGGGGATGTGTCTTCTTCTTCGTCTTTCACCCCTAAGGTAACGAGCCCCTTCGTACAGTCCAGTGATTCCATTATATGAATAAACAAGGTGTTTCCTTCGCGAATCTGGCTTGTTCCACGTTTATTTTTACATGTTATTTTTAAATTTCTTCTTAAGAGTTTTTAAAAAAAAATCTTAAGTGGAGGAATTCAGAATTGTGAACATGGATTTGGACACATCCAAAATTTTAACAATAATAAGCTGATGATTGATAAGGAGTGTTAAATTATAAGCTGCATATTTTTTTAAATAGGGTTTTCAGGCGTCTCCTAGTATGTAAAAAAATCTGTTAAGATCTTGAATAAAACATCTAAATAAAAGGGTCTCTGCTAAAAAAAAGCTATTTTAATATATATAAATACATATATATATATATATATATATATATATATATATATATATATATATATATATGAATATATATATATATATATATATATATATATATATATATATATTATATATATATATATATATATATATATATATATATATATATATATATATATATATATATATATATATATATATATATATATATATATATATATATATATATATATATATATATATATATATATATATATATATATATATATATATATATATATATATATATATATATATATATATATATATATATATATATATATATATATATATATATATATATATATATCGTCGGGTATGGATGAGGAGATGCGTGAATGTAGAAGAGGCAATGAATGTGTTCAAAGACAGAGTGGTGTGGTGTTCGATTCTCTCTGCCTACTCCTGCGGGGAAGCGACTTGAATCGCTAGAAATTCACTAGAGACATCTATTGGTTGTCAAAAAATAATATGAAAATAACTCCTGTTATTGGAGATAATCCAGATTTTGTGAACAAGTATTTGGACACACTCAAAATGTTGTAGATTGATCTACTACTAACTGCATTCGCCAACTGAATTAAAAGCACTTGAAATAATAAACGCGATACAATATTCAACCCTTGGACAGATTGATAAAAAAGCGGAGGAAAAATCGGAAATAAGCGCAGACTGAGGGGTCGGATCTATCAATGTGTTTCCGGTCTGCGAGGTTCGTAATGGGCATTTAGTTCCGGGGGGCCGATACAGGTTCCGGTGCCGATAATATCGATCGTCGCGTCTCATCGAACACGATACCCTCTCGCTTTGGTGAGCGCTGTCATATTTATGCCTTATTAAATGACAATAATGATGGGCTTCCGATGACGATTGCAAAAGAGGGTTGATAAAATGTTAAGATATCGGTGGTGGTATTCTTCTACTTCTTCTTCTAACCCTTATCCGCACCCCAATGGTGCATAGGGCACTGCATCATATTTTTTTATTTACTGGCAAAGCACCCAATTTTGGGTAATAAAATCTTGTTCGTTAACTCATGAAGGAAAAGGTGATCAGCCCTCTGCTTCAGGTGCCAGTCAGGGTAATAATGAATGAATATTTAAAAAAAAATATATATTTATATAAATATATATAATAAAACCCTTATCTGCACCCCAATGGTGCATAATGGTGCATAGGGCACTGCATCATATAAACGCAGTGTTATATTGCTCGTTAACTCACGAAGGAAAGGCCAGTCCACGGTAATATTGAATATAGAGTGAAAAAATCACTTTTATTTATTTGACTTCCCCCCCTGGGAATCGAACCCGTGATCTCCAGAACGGCAGCCGAGCGTGTTGACCATTACACCACGGAGGCGGACGAAATACAACGGTAGTAGATAGTGCATGAATAAAAAATCATGTGCTCTTAGTGTGATAATCAAATAGTGTAAGGATTATTTTATTTTCAATTTGAGGTTTACTTGGTAAATACCACTATTTCTAATATGGTGAAATTTTGGTATTTACCGAGTAAAACTTTTATTTAAAATAGATAAATATTACCAATAAAGACTGCCGAATTTTTTCCATATTATTATATCAATTTTTCTTGAGCAATTTAAAAAAAAATATTATACACATACATAATATGTAAATAAAAGTAGAATTCAATCCAATAATAACCTTGTTCAATTTTGGATATATTAACCAAAAATTTAAAAAATCACTTGCGTGATTTTTTAAATTTGCAAGTGCAAGTGACTGCAATCAATAAAACTACCATATAATATTGGTCTTCAATAAAACTCCACCCTTGTTAAAAATATAAATCCTCTTCAATTACGAATACATTTCACTGTAATTCTCCCCAATGCGGTATTCAGTTGTTATATCGCTCCAATTATTCGTATAATATCTGGCCGAGGGTGGCTCTCTGTTATGCTTATATTTTACATTCATATTTGAGTTAGGGGTGGGTTTTTTATTTCACTTTTTGATAGTTATATTTGTAAACCAATTGACGTGCGTTATGCGTGCGGTGGCCCTTAATTGAGTGTAGCTGCAGACGTCAGTCGTCTGAAAAATGTGTATTAATAAGTAATGAAAGGATGGACGAATGTGGAAGAGGCGAAATTTTATTTTTCTTTCTCATTATAGATCCTCAGATCTACTTGACTATTTATGTGACTCTTACGGCAGCAAAAGTCCAAAAAAAGTTTCTGAGGTATCTCTACATGAGAGAGTACGGCTATTATCCTTGGCTCTACCCGACCCAGTTTCTCCAGGGTATGCTTGGCTACAATAGTTTAGAGACTAGAAGGAATGTGTATTTGATTACGCATTTTTATCCATTGTTGCGCGGTATGATCGATAATCCTGAAACGCTAAGAAACGCCGATAAACGCTTGAAAATAAAAACTTACCAACTAACTAACCATCACGCTGCTTCGCCGCAGGGGTAGGCAGAGAGAATAGAACGCCACACCACTCTGTCTTTGCAAACATTCTTCGCCCCTTCCACTTTCATGCATCTCCTCATACATACCCGCCGATTGTTACGACTCCTAACCTGACCACTTTCAAGTATTTGGCATACCTGATCGTGCCATGTTTTTCTCGGTCTTCCTCTGCTCTTTTTCCAATTACATTCGCCTCATAAATTGAAAATATGGTTTTCACTTTATTTTTTATTATGATTCGAGTAGTTTATCAACATTTTGAGTGTGTCCTAAAATTTGTTAAAAAATCTCCAATGAGTTTTTTTTTCAATATTTTTACATCACAACATAGGTAGATGAAGAAATGAATATAATCCAGGATTCGTACCTCACACACAAATGGAAAGAGTTTCTGCTTAATAAAACCTTTCCTCATCCCACCATAGAAATGAGTGAACTCGCGTATACTGTGTTACGAGTTTGATCAATGTATCTAGAAGTTTCCAAAATTTGAGTTGTGTGGTTGTCAATCATGGATAGAATTGGTGAATGTTACACGTGTGTAAAGTGATCACTTAGCCAAGCCTATGACGGTTGTAAGCCTTGTAAATGACCAGACTTCCATATTCTTCTTCATCTATGTTGAGATGCCATAAAATTATATTTTACGCTTGTATCCACGTTGATAAAAAAGAAAAAAAATGTCAAAAAAATTTCTTTTGTTTTTTTCAATTGAAGTTTTTGAATAGTTACAATTATTATTATTCCACCCTTGTGTGGTATTAGTAATGGATAAAACGCCACCCGCCACGTGGCCGGCAATATCTCATTACCGGGAATCGAACTCGCGCCCGCGGCATCGAGTGCCTAAGCGCCGTAACGAGTGTAATCCACTGAGCCACAAAGGGTCGCAATTAGGACCACCATTTAGGGGTGAGTTCATCCCCCCCATCTCTTGTATTGTATGGTAATTCCGGCCGTCCAGATGGTGGTTGGAAATTGAGATAAGTCGAGCGAAGAATTGGAGTTTTTGCGATGTGGCTCTCAGGAGAAGGTCCCCCGTTCGATTCTTAGCTAAGTGTATTACGTACTAGCAATTATATCAACTAAAATTGATGTAAATATCAAACCCCTTTAGACATGGTGCTCATAACTCAACTAATCAACTTATCATGAAACCACTTCCCCGCAGGGGTAGGCAGAGAGGATAGAACGCCATAATAATCTGTCTTTGTAAGCATTCTTCGCCTCTTCCATATTAATGCATCTCTTCATACATACCCGACGATTATTTCGACTCTTGACTTTTCCCGCTTTCAAGTATTCGATATACTTGTTCATGTCAAGTTTTCCTCGGTCTTCCTCTGCTTCTTTTTCCAACTGCATCCGCCTCGTAAATTTGTTTTACCGTTCTTTTCCTCACTCGTTAGTTCCACGTGTAAAAACCATCTCAACACACTTTTCTTTGTGATCATTATAATGTTCATTGAATTTTCACCCTTTTAGTTACATAATTATATTTTCAAGAAAATAACGTTTTTATAATAATATATAATTAATCATTTACTTGGTAAAAACCGCTAATAATTCAACTTTATTGGCACACGTGTTTCGATACACCTTACATCATTATCAAATGAAGACTTTAAGGAGTATATCTGGCTGGAGTCTACGAGATACAATAAGGAACACCAGGATCAGGGAAATATGCGAGATGGAAGATGTCTTTAGGTGGGGAAGGCAATGAAGGTGACAATGGTATGAGCATGTGAGGAGAATGGAACCATCCAGGCTCCCCCACATTACACTGCACTGCCAACTCCAAGATAGACAGACCACCAAAGAGATGGATTGACAGCAGGAAATCGACTTCGCAGGAGGCTCATCGCTCTTAAAAACAGACCAAAAGGCTTCTCCAAGATAAAAGAAGATAGTTAATTAATTTTATTAGTTTTTTTATAAAATTTATATTTGCAGCACTAACTTTGTGATTTCCCATTTTATAATTAAAATGTAACCTTGTTTTAAAATCACTATAAATATTTTATTATAAATTAATTATAATGTCTACCGGTTTCGAAGCTAACCGCTTCTTTATCAATACTGATTAATACTAATAATCAGTCTTGATAAAGAAGCGGTTAGCTTCGAAACCGGTATACATTATAATTAAGTTATAGTAAAATATTTATAGTGATTTTAAAAGAATGTTACATTTTGATTATATAATTCATCATTATTAAGTTAAATGTTTCCTTTAAAAAAATCAGACCTCTTGTACAGTTTTGCAATTCTCGCATAGTGTTAAATATTGAATCCTTCTTCTCGGTTCAATGAATTTGCACATGTGTGGTGTCATTAATGTTTAATGCGATCCATCCGTACACTGTCGCGACTTTGATCGTTAAATATTTACATTTTTCTCGCTTAGTTATCGCTTTTAAAAAGCACTTAACTTCCACAGGAAAAGGGAAAAAGTGTCATCTTTTTTAGTTCCGTTTTGACTGAGAAAAATCTTTTGCCTCAAAAAATCACAATACAGCGTCGTTAAACGGAGACTGTTAGCTTCTGGCGTTCTCTTATGTTACCATACATCATGTAAAGAAAACACGTATTCAAGAGACGGACTTACTTATATTTTTTATCTTTATTTCAAACCTTGAAGTAATGTAAGCAAGCCTTCATGGTTCACGTGACAACACAAATATAAAATACAATATCGTTTATTATTATTCTTATTAATTTTTATTCTAAACCTTGATGTGAAGTATTCGAGCCTGCTAGGTTCATATGGAATAATAAAATACAATTGCATATATTATAATTCTTATTCATTTTTATTCTAAACCTTGATGTGAAGTATGCAAGCCTCTTAGGTTCATATTGCAAAAACATCATATGAAATGAAATATCGCAATTTATTATTATTATTATTTATCTTTATTCTAAACCTTCAGGTGATGTGAGGAAGCCTCTAAGGTTCATTTATTCCACATTGTAAAAAATACAATATATAATAATTGTGAAGAAGAATATGTAAGTCTGGGCATTTACGGGGCTGACGACCGTCATAGGCTGGTTTAAGTGATCACTTTACACACGTGTAACATTCACCAATTCTACCCATTATTGACAACCACACTACTCAAATTCTTGGAAGATCTATATATATATATGAACCAATTTAGAAACCTTGTTCTTGAATCACTAGAACTTTACTAGAGACATCTATTGGTGAGATGTAAAGAAGCTTTTTATCAAGCAGAAACTCTTATATTAGTATGTGAGGTCCGAATCCTGGATTATAATCACACACATGAGAAACGCCAGAAAATACCATTTTCATTTTTATTATTTAAGCTTATAATTTGACCAGATAATTTATTTACAACATTTTGAGTGTGTCCAAACACTTAAGTATTTGGACACACTCAAAATGTTATAATAATTATTATTATTTATCTTTATTCCGATCGTTGAGATGATATAAGCAAGCCTCTTTTGTGTCTGATTTTAAAATTCATCTCAACATATCAAAATATTACATTTCCGCCAGCAAAATCTCGACAGCTCGTTAACAGGGTGGCTAAAGCTCAAAATCCAAAACAAATGTCGACAAGTGTCATGTCGCGACCCCTAAACGGGCAATGGGGTGCAAGGCCAACACGTTTACGGGAACATTAGCGCCTTCCGCATTATCATAACTCCATAAAGACCGCACTCATCCCTTGCACACAAAAAATTAAACCGATTGGGGAGGCTACCCCAGGGTGGATAATAACATGTAATATGTGTATTAATATTTATGGTATTACATGTATATTATCATAATGCATGGGGGATGTTGTGAATGCCACGGGAAGTGGGCGCCTCGTGGTGTTGTAAGGGCGCAACAAGTGCTCGATAAATTCATATTTGATTCGTTTCGAATGTTTGGCAAATAGCGCCATCTCGGCCACGTATACAGCAGGGGTTGAAGATGGATTAAAATAATTAAAATATTTCCAAAGCTGAAATACGATCCCTCAGACGAATGTGCGGTAAAACGATGTACGATAGATTTTCTAATGGGATATCCAGGAATTTTGTTGTTTTTTTTGGAGTTGGCAAAAGACTGAATGCAGTTAAAATGCAATCGCTCAGACGAATGTGCGGCAAAACGATATATGATAGATGTTCGAATGGGATAATCAGGAATTTTGTCGTTTTTTTTGGAATCGGCAAAAGAAGCGAAGTAGACCGAATGCAGTTGAAATGCGATCCCTCAGACGAATGTGCTGCAAAACGATGTATGATAGATGTTCTAATGGTGAAATCGGGGAACTGCGGGGCAGCGGCACAATGGTTAGTCGTAGTCATAGATCACCAGCAGGGACGACCACTGCACTGCTGAGGCGGATCTTCATTAGAGGGTTTGGTCTCTGCTTCATTTATTCATCTTCACTAAGGCCGGGACCTTTACCAGGGACCACCCCAACACTGCTGAGGCGGATCTTCATCAGTCTCTTGGCTGTTCTATCACTTATTCATCTTCACTAAGCCCGGGACCTCCAGTAGGGACGACCACCACACTGCTGAGGCGGATCTCCATCAGTTTCTCGGCTTTCTGGCA